>NW_023596746.1:22554912-22625221 GCF_011947565.3 Pollicipes pollicipes | reverse complement strand
TGATTACGCTTCTGCGCCCCACTGATTTATTCACCAAGGACGATTCTGATTTCAGGCTATCAATTGTTTGTTCATAAACACTAGCTTTGGTTTCCATTTTACATTTATTTACCATTGGACACATATCGTATCTGAACTAAAAGCCTCAGGGTCGTATTTGCTTGTGCGGTGTCCCACATGCATATGAATACAACACACATATAATCACTGGCCTCTGACAAAAACAAAATCCAACCAAGGTTCTTGCACTTGCTGATTTGGGACCTGTTTTTCCTAGATCAGCACTATAACTCGATGCATCACTTAAGACGGGATTTTGATTGCAACTGGACCCCCTCCCCCCTCCATATTCCAGGAACCTTTTTTGCATGAGGGGTTCGACCGGCCCGGGTTGCCCGTTTAATTCCTTGACAAATTCCAGATATGTGTCTTGGTTCCTTTCGGATCTCTATGCATATTGTAAAACGAAGCGTTACAATATTCCAGGCCAGATATTGGTTCTTGTTTGATCTCCTGGCTCAGCGTCAGGCTGGATACTGGTCCTCGCAGGTTACATGAGCACAATTCAGTGCTAGATCATGGCTCTCGCTGTTTCCTCAGCTTGATTCCAAACTCGCGCACCCTCGGCAGCTCTGAAAGACTGTCGGTGTTTCCACGCGCGACGCGGGTCGGCAATGCATCGTGGTGCAGCACGCGCTCTTTCAGAGATTTCGGTGAGCGAGACTTGTGTAGGATTCTATGCACTGACGCTTGCTCACTGTTTAACTGAAAGCTGCTGAAATATAGTTATTTTAGCTCGGCTACGGCAGGAGAAGCATGATCATAGCAGCACGTACCTTTCACGATACGCGCACAGTGTTTGGCCATTTTTTGGATGCCATACCGCTGAGCAACGCTGCGGCACTCCCACGGAGTCAATAAATGTTGCAAATTGGGAAAGACCAAAGTTTCGATTAGCCTCTTCTCAATATTCACCATCAGCTTCTGTGAAGAAAAAAAATGAAATGCCGGAGATACTTGCATAGCAGTGCATGGCTACCACTGGCACCTGAAGCTTTCAAGTCAGGCTTCCGTCCTCGACGATACCGAGGACTTTGGCTGAGTGTGGGGTTTGAGTAACGAAATATCGGAGTTCAGTAGGAAACCTGCCCTTCCAGCGCCGCTGACGTTAGTGTATTAGGATAACATAAGTTTTTGTCGGATTTATCTTTAAACTTTTTTGGCGAACCAGGAGTCAACTCCTGCCAAAGTTTCGTCGATGTGGTCTTTAAGACGAATTCAAGCGTTCGGATGGCACGGGTGGACAAACTGAGCATTGCCCGGATACATACCCGACGCACACTACAAGTACTAGTAGAAGTATTTCGGGCTTAAGGGGCGCGCCGATCGTATCCGTCATTTAGCGCCTATAACTTTGTTTTAGTGGTCTTGACTTATTCGACGCAAGCGGGAAAACACGCTGTGTGCTCTGAGTCATCAGGTCTGGATTAGGCGTATCGAAGCTGGAGCTACACACCCTTATGGAACATTAAACAGGCAAGTAGATTATTTTGAAATCGATGTGCTTCATAAAATCTAAAGCAATCATCGCATCATTGTTTAGTTCCTTCCCAATGAAGGAGCATAGAGACAGTGTTGGCCGCGAGTGAGAGCCAAAGTTATCATGACGCTCAGCTTCCAGGTGGCGACACTGCACAAGGATATGAGCGACTGACAGAGGGCGATCACACCGAGAACACGTTGACATTTGACCTGGCAGAAGAAATTCGTGTGTTCCGTGCGCATGGCCAAAACGGAGGCGACAAAGGGTGACTGCCTCCTTTCTGCTGTCGCGGTGGGAGGACGACCAATCACCCAACGCGTCTTTCATTGCTTGGAGTTTGTTTTTCGCGTCACGGTCGGGGATCTGTGCTCGCCTGGTCCCAAGCCTGTTGCCAGCTTTTTGCCAGACGCGCAGATACCAACCGCTTGAAACCTGAGCATGGCACTTGGACGAAGCAAGGTGGAGGACCGCCCGCGCCCCCTTTTGCAGCAGCGTCAACTCTTTCATTCTCAACTAGCCTCATGTGTCCGGACACCCAAAAAGGCATGTGCTTTTTGGCTCCTTTAGAGCTACTAACTGCCGTAAGATTTCATCCACTAAGGAATGCTCTGATTTCAAATGGGTAGCTAAGACACCGCTCAAGGATTCTGATTATATGAGAAAAGAACCGTTCCGCTCTGTGCTTCCTGGCGTGATGTAACGCTTCGGATTCCACACAGTTCAGCAAGTGGTGAAACAATCTAAAGGCTCCGTCCAGACACCGCATGTCACGCCTCACGCTGCCCCTCTTTCTGACTTAAAACCATGCATGTATTTATGTACGAAGGAGTCGCGCTCCATGTAGCAGAAAAATACAAAATAAGGATCGCAACAGAAAAATAGGGACCGCTCGCGAAAGAGCAATGCCCGGATCTTGGCGGCCAGGTGTCGCACTGAGGCAAGGCAAGCTAATACTGACTGAGCAGAAACTGACAATCGCACTGACAAAACTCAAGATTAATGCGTGCAGACTCTCACGCGCCATTGTGCGACAACCACGGATCCACCCGTCTTCAGGTATTTAAGGGATCGGTATCAGGTCTCGACAAGTGAATCAAATCAAGACGTGAAGCTAGCTATACGACACATGCGAACATTCCAGCCTGTTTCAGCACTGCCTGATCCATAAGCGCACCAATATCAGACGGGAAAGTCCCCGATGCCACTTTTCCCAAACTGGCCCCAAATGCACATGCTGTGACCCGGAACAAGGCAATGCGGGCCACTAAAAGCTACACGGTCACATAGTTTTTACTTACTGCGACCACAGTTTGTTCCAGCCGCCGGTTGGACGCCGCTCCGCCGGCTAGCCGCAGGGGGGGGGGGGGGGACCCGCCCATTGTGGGAAGGCCGGAGAGCTGTTGACATGACACGCACAGCGATTTGAACGATTAATTTTGCATACCTAGATGCCGCGTTAGCTATTCGATCACGATTAGCGCTTCCATCAGGCACTAACAAGACCACATAAACTTCATTTGGGCTTTATGCTTACCATACTTCATCAATGTGACTAAATCACGTACCTGTTAACTTACCTTCTATTGAAAAGTCTTTACGTATGACAGGGAAAAGTCTTTCATTGATGCGAAAACAGTATAAAAAGCGACAACAGCCGAGCAAGGCGACAGCATTGTTTGTCTTTGGGACAGCGTATGATTGCTAGGATTTGTGATGGTCATTATCCAAGCTTACGAATTGCACAGTGTAGGGAGATTTTACCCATCCAACTTGTTCTTTGTTACACTATTTGACAACTGCCTTGATAAGGTTTCTCACTCCTGACAGACATTAAAGAAAGTTATCAAAACCTTGAGCATTAATTTTGTTCACAGGATCTTTACATAATTTGAACTGATTCGGCTCAATACTGAAAACATAGCGATGTATTCTGTACCATGCCTCCAGCTATCAGACTAATTCTGGGAGTCTGCTTTAATTATTAGCCATCAGCTGTTCACAAAATAGGCTGCGGGCCGGCTAGTCGCCGACACGAAAAACAAGCTAGCGGTAGCCCGCTGTGGTAGCCAATCTTTGTGGCATCTTAGTCTTGGTGTGCAATAGCTTCGTCGCTCTCACCAAGCGTGCAAAATATTTCCCATTCATTCCCCTTGCTGATTAAAATTGCCAGGTCTTGGCATTGGCGAGGTTCCAGCGCATCGATAGTTCCTATCCATGTGTGCTCTTAATGATCGCGAGCCCTTCCCTTAGTTTAGGTGTCATTTGCGTCGTGATGATTACATGCCATCATATTTTGTTCATTCCACGCCGCAAAATGCGTGCAAATGAGCGTAATGTTACCGAGTGGAAACATTGGACTGATCAGAACATCTACGAAGTGCTCAACTGACGCCCGTCAAGCAAGCCGATGCAAAGCTGATGCATTGTCGGGTTATATGGCGCTTCTATCTTTGCGCTCCCCCTCCCCCCACCCCCAATATCTACTACCTGTAATCAGAATATTTAGGCCGGAACATAATAGAAGGTACAAAAACAGCGGAGAGAAGCTCTAGTCTCAACTAAATTTTTACATTGTCAAGTGTTGAGAAAAGACGGCAGATATGCAAGTTAGCAAAACAACGGTGCGGAGCTGATCTGCACTGCTCTGCAGACCATGTGAAGTAGTTTATATGAAAGCTGATCCTCCGAGCAAACAAGCCTGCGTTACCATCCGCGCCGATATGCCATTTTCAAGTTTCCACGTCCAGATACCGCAAACACTTAAAACACAAGAGTGTCAGTGGTCACCCCTGTTCTTACTTAGTGAAACACAAGAGTGTCAGTGGTCAGCCCTGGTCTAGCCTGGTAAGCACTTGGCAGAGCCGCGCCGACGGAGCCTCCGAGTCCGTGAATGGATGGCGAGCCAGGGACGCCCCGCACCGTGGCGCCGCCGTCACCGGGCCGTCGCCGATCATGATCACCAGATTGGCCCAGGATCAGCGAGAAGCTCGCGTTCCTCCTGCACGCCCGACTATCCGCTTCACGAGGAGCAGTTCAGTGAGGCGCAGCCGTGAGGACCCGGGTGGCGAAATGCAGCCTGCTTCAGTAGCCATCGCCAGGAGTACGCCGTGCATGATGGGGGCGCGTCAGCTGACCTCGGTAGGGACTCGGTCCCGTCCAGAGGCGACACGTTATAACGGCGACATTTTGTGACCATTAGTTGATCTGACCGCTCCAGTCAGCAAGCATGAAGCTTCTTGTCGTAGCCGTTCTGGCCGTTCTGGCTGCAGTCGACAGGCAGTTTGCTAACCAGTCCCAGATCGGCGCCCAGTCTGGCGTCCAGTCCCAGTACCGCGCCCAGTCCGGCTGCTCAGTCTCAGTACGGCGCCCAGCCTGGTGCCCAGTCTGACGCCCAGTCCCAGTACGGCGCCCAGTCTGGCGCCCAGTCCCAGTCTGGCGCCCAGTCTGGCGCTCAGTCCCAGTACGACGCCCAGTCTGATGCCTAGTCTGGTGTCCAGTCCCAGAACGGTGCCCAGTCTGGCGTCCAGTCCCGGTACGGTGCCCAGTCTGGTGCTCCATCCCAGTACGGCGCCCAGTCTGGCGCCCAGTCCCAGTCTGGCGCCCAGTCTGGCGCTCAGTCCCAGTACGGATCGTCATCCTCCTCGTCCGGATATGGTCTCAACTCGCACAGGGAGCCGTTCAAGTCAACCCTAGGTCTGCCGCCGACTCGCAGTCCAACGGAGGTTGCGGTCAGCAGTCCAGCGAAAGCTGCAGTCAGCAGCTCAGCAACAGAGGCTGCGGTCAGCGACCCAATGGGGGTTACCCCCAGACCAGAGCTACGTCGCCTTCCACGCTGTACCCATTCAGCTACGACGTACTGGACGTGCACGGTAGCGACTTTGGCGCGGCCGAGGAGTCCAAAGGCGAGGGGTTGCAGGGCCGGTACAGTGTGGTGCTTCCGGACAGCCGAATCCAAACCGTCTCCTACTCGGTCCGCGGCGACTCCGGCTTTATCGCCGATGTTTAGGACGAGGGCGAGGTCAAGTTCTTCAACACCTGCGGCGAGGAGGAGGGTAGCAGCAACGTCAAGAGGGGACGTGGCCCGACCGGAGGTCAGGCTGCGGCCCCAGCAGCGGTCAGAAATACGGTAGTAAAATAATATGGTAATATAATAATAAATAAAGGATAGTAAAATACGGTAGTAAGCTTTCAGACGTCTCTTTTGCGGTGTGTTTGGGGACTGCGGCTGCGGAGCCATTCGCAAGACGGTGCAACACGATAGTGCAAGACTGCACAAAGCTTCGCGGTTTTCACAACGGCGGTGCAGTGATGATTCCTTGGAATACATCGTCTGGGGCTGCAACTTTGACGGTTTGATAATAGAGACGGCTGACCTGGTTCGCTGAAATAAACAGCATCGCTGAAATCAGCAGCTTCATTTTGTTATGAAGTCCGTAGATACTCAGTGCCAAGCACAAGAAATCGGAACGCTTTACATTGGATAACAGAGCATCGCTGTCTCACTTGCTGAAGCTTATGAATATCGGTACACGCAAGCCGCAGCCTTTTAGGTGAAGTAATGAACACACATGCGGCGTGAGAAAAAGGATATGAGATCCTGCCGCAATCGCCTCTCACGCAGTGCAGAGATGACGGATTCCGATTATTTCACCCGCGTTTTCGGACCGCGGACACCGGTCCCCTGACGCCGCCTCAAGCCCCTTCCCGCCCCTTCCCCTGTCAAGTCCCTTCTCCGCCCCTCCCCCTGTCGCGACACCTCGCCGGCGGCGCTGGCGCGGAGAACCGGATGCGTCCCCTGCCCTGACCTGGTCTGAGCCCGCCAATCAGAGGCGTCTGGTGGCCGGCTGGGGCCGTGCCTATTATCGGGGGTGCCGCCGGGCCGTCCCCTGTGCTCGGTCAGGGGGAGGGGAGGGGGTGTTTTTCCGGCCGGCCCGCCGGCCGCGGCCGGTCAGAGGTGGCGCCGCTGCGCCGCGGACGGGATCGGCGGCGGTGCTGCTGCAGGCGAGCAATGGCCGAGGCCAGCGAGCCGCCAAGCAGGCCGACCTCAGCCACGCCGCACGTGCCGCTCGAGGAACCGGGGCCGCTCCGCTCCGAGCTGTTCAACTGGCTCCAGGGGCCGAGACCGGTGCCTTCATCCAGCGTGCCATACGCCCGACTGAGCCAGGCGGCGCGCGCGTTGCAGGACTCCACCGAGAGCTACTCGTTCTGGGTAGGTGCGGCGTGTGTCTCTGGGTGTTGTGCGTGCCGTTTTCTGCCCCGGGACGTTGGATGCTGGTTGTGAGTATGATCTCATACGCTGTCCGTGTGGTGGTTGCCGTAGTGGATGAATCGCAGCATTGAGCTTGGTACGTGTGCGTGCGCGACATCCCTGTTGTGGGTGCGTGTTGGTACGAGGAGTGGATCTGATGCCTTACCCTTGTTCCGCTGTGCTTATGCTCCGATGCATTCGTCGCGAACGCGTTGTCTGTTCGGTTCCGTGACCTATGTCTATGGGTCTGTTTCCGTCGCTCCTCCAAAAAAGACGAGATAGGACTGGAGGAGCTTGGACGAGCGCTTGAATCTGCGTTAATTGTGCCGCCGCGGGACCGATTTTGGAGGAGGCATCAGCTGTCACTGCGCAAGTTAGCCGAACAGTTTTGGTGTACTGACGGCGAATGATATTGAGCGCTGAGATTTCTGAAAGGTATACTCAAAAGTCGTAAATATGTACCACTGCAATAATTACATGAATATGAAACTATAAGAAATTACTTATTATTTGATCGATCTGCACCACTTTACACACTCGTCATCTGTTTCTGTCATGTGGCAACAGATGAAACCAAAAAGCATGTTGGTCAACTGCGCCACTAATGTCTACCACAGCTCCTCCAAGCTCCTACGAAAAACCACCTTTCGTTTCGGAGGAAGTTGCGGAGCTTAGCGGCGAGCTATGAGGAACTTTGAGAGGTTAGAGAAGCCACGGCAACAATCTGGTTAGTTTGTAGGAGCTTTGAAGGAGGTTAGAGGATCGACGGGAGCGGGCTCTATCTGTCAGTGGCTTATCGTTGGCAGCACAGGACTGCTTGCTCTTAATCATTTTTTCGCATAATCAGCTCAAAATGCTTCGCAATGATCATTAATCGTGGGGTTTTGTGCTGATGAACAATCGTGGTCGTCGGATGCTAGCTACTTGTTTACAAAACGAGACACACGCCCAAACACTGTCGAGCTTGTTGATGCTTCGGCGCTTAGCACCCTAACAACACCTACTCACCCCTGCAAAGCCACCGTATTGCAGTTAGAACTAGTTATTTATATTTTCTGCCTGCGGTGGGCTGGCAGTCGTCTGGCGTATGCTCAAAGGCGAAAAAGGTTGTGAAGGGAGTCCCGCTCACTTTCTGTGGAGTGGAGCAATAACCTCGTGATGACGTTTGGTAAGAAGCCACTTCAAGAAAAGGTGTATGGAAAAAGATGTATGGAAAAGTGTATATGTGTAGATGTGTGTGTGAAGGTGTCTTCAAAGGCGCATGGAAGATTGAATTTTAGGACATCCCTTCGCCCGCGCCGTTGTGATTATTTGAGTATCTTGCGCGCAGAGGTGTGCGACGTTCAATGAGCTGCTGAGGAGACACGATTCTCATTCTGCTCGATTTCTCACTCGATTGCTCGATTCTTCTCGAGCTATCGATTCTTGCTCCAACCTGTTTGGAGCTGAAGCATGGCTCGAATCAAAGGTAGTTTCGGCAGAGAGAGTCGATTCGCCTTTTTTCCAATGGAGTGCGACGTGCTTCGGCGCACGCCCTTTCACGCTGCGCCATCAACTGTTATCATCATATTGGCGCTCAGGGGTCGCAGCGAAACTGAAGTTCGAACACGGCTCCCTCTCGTGGGAGCCGAGAGTTCTTACCACTCGGTCGTTGCGGCCCCCGGAATCGAGCTTTGATTTGCGCAATTTTGTTTTTATGACTCGGATTCCGACTCTGAACAGCAGAGAAAATCCGAATGGTGTACGGCAGCAGAAGCAGCCAATCCAAACAGAGCAAAATCAAAAGGAAACGAAATATGGAAGTCAACCAAAGCAGAGACAAGGTGCATGCATTATGACGAGTTTGGCCAGTTCATCGGAGCAGCACCAGAGGTGTACCTTTTGGGTTCCTTGACTTCACGTTCCTCTTGCCTACTGCAGGGCCAGCGGCGATTTAAATAAAACACATGCGTACAAACTTCACTTACTCGTATCGGTCGTACAATTTTGGCAGGGGCCAATCCGGAAGAGACCAAGGGAAGGCTGCTCATGCTTGTTGCAAAACAGTTTGAGAGGTCCCCCATGCTGTTTCAAACGTCTCACGTCCATAGTGCCGGTGCTGAGGCCGGCAAGCCGCGCAGAGGTCATGTGGACCCTCTTACTGGACGCATTGTCTGCAGTGCACGTTTCTATTCACTGCCATGTGTCGCATGCGGGCTTGTATGCATCATAAATGACAGGCTTCGCCAAATAACCAGCCGTTGGTTTAGCTATTTGATCCCCATTGGTGCTTCCAGAAAATCAGGTGTATGTGTATCAAGTGCGTGCAGGCAGTATCGGATATTTGTGTTTAGAGGCGGTTGTATAGAAGGGAAGAAGGCGATGAAAAGAGTAAAATGTCGTTGCCTGTGAGAAAACAGCTGTAACATTCAGCCTCACGCCATGTATTATAACATAACATTTAGCTCCATATGAGAGTCACGCTTCCACACACTTTTCCATGCCACTCGACGTCGCCCAAAGAACTGTCAAGTCAAGAGTCAAGCTGCAATAATTCTGCGGAGTTTTTCCCTTACACTGGCCCAATGGAAAGTAATAACGTCAAGCGCGCTATGACGGAATTCCAGACCATATCGATGCAGTGGAAGATCAAGCACGACGTGGCATTATTTCGAGAGCTTGTAATCTGTCGGTGTTGGGGTGCACATGATGGGTTCAGAATCTGCTGCTGGTTGCAGGAAAAATGTAATCGAGAAGCCTGCTTTCTACTCTCAAGTATAAATCTAGTCCCTTTAAAAGTTGAAAAATGCTTTAGGCCATGGATGCACTTGAGAGCCATTGCAAATCGCGAAATTGCGAATGACCACTTATCACCTGCAATTGCAAAATTAAACGAAATAACGCGGAAGGCAGCACGGAAGTCATCCGGAAAATCAGGTAAGGGGCACCCAAGATAGGAGATAAACGCCGGTGCTGCTGGGATCACAGCCCGCGGGACAGCCGGTGGCTTCACAGCCCGCCGGACAGCCGGTGACGTCACCGCTGCGGAGCCGCCGAAACATGGTTGATGTTAGTAGGGAAGGACGGCTGGGGCGGACACGGCGCCGCTGCCGCCGCCCAGCGGATGACGTCACCGTCCCCGGCGGACCGTCTGTTTATGTCCTGGGTGGCGTGCTGCCTGCACGTGGCCTTGGCCCATTCAGGCTCAAGCACATGTCCACGCACCACCAGCTGGGCGGCAGTGAGCGCTCGTCCACAGTCTGCCACTGGCGGTCACCAGTGGCGTAGTCAGGATTTCGCGCCGAAGGGGCCAAAGCGGGTCACGGAGCCCTCTTAGCGAAGGGTCTCTCCTCGCCGCTATGGAGGCCCTGTTTTTTATTTTGTTTTGAGGACCTTTTAGGCTCCAGATCCTATTTTGACTAAGGCCTCTTTAGACTCGGGAAGCCTGAAACTGTTAGAATGGTTAAATGTAGCAACTACTTTGATGTGTTAGATATCACACGAGCTCCTAAAACTAACAAGAAGTAATGGGGCCTTCGCCCTCAGGCCCCTTCCCCTTCCTGTGGAGACGGTGGTATATATGGCACACAACGCTCACCACTCGCCTACGCCACTGTTTTTTTCTGTCAGACATGGTGATGTAGCCAGCCTGGATCAATGCAATGTCGGGTCAGCTCATTTGTTTTTCCCCCTTTCGGATATGTCTAAGAAACAGTCATGGAGCTAATAGCAACAAAACGCCGACACATAAGACTTACTGACATAGCTACCATAATTCCAAACCTATTTCTCGTACAGGTAGTCATGGCATTTTGAAATCATGGCATTTTGAGCTATGTCAAATTAATATAATTTTCTTTGGGCTACTTTACTCAAAACGGCTATCCTAAAACAGCAAGCTAAGGTCATCCAACTAGGTCTGTGTCAGGGATGTAGTCCCCTATTCAGTCGGGGCTGGGTGGAGGGGTGGTGGTGGGGAAATGGCTCTAAACCCCAACATGAGAAGAAAGCTGATCAAATGCGGGAAGAAGCCCGTGTTTGGCGCGGTTTGTGGTGTGTCGGGTTAGCATTCCCTGCTTAGCCTCCAATTTAACTTAATCTGGGACGGAAGTTGTTCAGTGCATTTGCGAGAAACATAAGTCACATAGATAAGACTGAAGTAATAGCCTTATTCCTCGGAGAAAAAAAGCAGGAAAACCAGGATCTTCGGCGTAGTCATGATGCTTTCCTTTCATTTTTCCCCTTTCAAGAAGCCACTAATGAGTCACAATCATAAGGACGCGATCATTGATTTGCAGGACCCGGGGTTTATGAGAACAAAAAAGGAGACCAATCTCTTTCTCCATTCTCCTGGTTTTTCTCCGAGGAATAATGCTATGAGTTCTGTCTTATCTAATCTGGGACGGGGTTCCTTTCTCCGCTGTGCCCGCCCTTGCTGCCAGGGTCTGGGGCAGACATTGCTAGATAACCTCAGTAGATGAGTGCGTCGTAAAGCCGCAACGAGACACATGCGAAACTGCCCGCCTGCCCTTGGTCTGTGTTATAACCCCGACTCGGCTTGATCTGTTGTTTCCACTAGCTTGCTGTCAGACTGCTCACCGGGATGCAGTCCCACGCCAATTACTGCATGGAAAAGGAACTGGACGTTGGGCAGGTGATGACAGGTCAGAGATACTGGTGTGATTACGCATCCGAGTGGCTGGAGAGGCTCATTCTGGTGCAACTTGGTTGCAGTTTGCAAAACTGCAAGGGGCTGGCTATATTTAAGAATCTGCGCTCTTGAAATCAGCCAATATTTTGAAGTTACTCGTTTCAGTTCCCGGCCGGACGAAACCTTGATCCGTGTTGAATATTCTCGGGTAAAATTGGCAACTTCGGCGTAGCCATAATGCTTTCATTTCATTTGGTTCCTTTTTGGATAAACCACTAATGAGTCCGAATTATTAGGAACGATCATTTATTTGCAGGACCCGAGGCTCATGAGAACAAAAAAGAAAATGCGCAGATATAAATATAAAATACAAATCCAAAATATAAATATAAATGGAGAGAGAGAAGAGAGGAGAGAGGGAGAGGGAGAGGGAGAGGGAGAGGGAGAGAGCGTACAATCATATTGACGTGTTTAAGAGAAGAAGTGTGTATTGAGAATGACGTTCAAGCTATTAATTTGTACGGCGCACCGAGAATAAACTGAAATTTCTGACGTGCATTACCTGGTCATCGACCGACCATGGTATTATACCTGGGAACCACCTCATTGTTGAGGTCTACCAATCCTCACTGCCGCGTTTTCTACACCGCTATGTGTGGGTGTTGGATGACCTCAGTGGTCGACGCGCCCTTAAATACCATTGATCGATCTGTCAATCAAAGAAATACTACTTAAAGCACTTATTTACGTCCACATGTGTGAATCTTTATCGATATCGGCTTAGTCTACAGAAATATTAGCGTAACGCTTAAGAATAACGAATAGATGGACTCCGTTTTTAAGGACTCACAGGTTGTGACCTTGAACAAACAGTAATTCTTGTTGACCAAACGGAAATGAGACTTTGCAGCACGTGCACCAGACCCACTCTTTTGGTTTAGGGAACTACAAAGACGTGCTACTCAACCCCATTTTTAGGAACAGGTTGTCTTAGGACTGTACAAATAAGAGTGTCTAAAGCCCTGATCTCAGTGGACCTCATTCACACGCCCTATCTACAAAATACAAAACGACAGCATATAAACACGATACAGAACAATGAAAAACAAATATCACAATGGCAGACAAGCATCACGAGTTGAAGGCATGTAAGTAAAAAATGCGAAGCATAGTCTCTCGTGTCATGGAAAGGATCAAATTGTGTATACAAGTGTAAAAACGTGTTGAAAGCGCAGAACAAAAACGAGAAAAGTGTTATTGTGGACGTGGAGATATTCTGCCTGGTAACAGGAATACAATGCCTGAGCTCCGAGACGTCCGGACAGAGATGCGTAGCGGAAAAATAACGGACGAGAAGTACACTTCTGTCTTGTCAGCCATCACTCCGTGAAAGAACGAGAACTTCTGCGCTGTGTGTCGATTTGCAACTTTGTTAATCTTATCTGGATGAAGTACACCGGCCTTCGCAATTTTAATCATGCTAGAAACACCACACAGAGCTCCTGCTACACGAAAGCTCAAAACACAGCTAAATGCGTCCCAATCTCCGCAAATTTATACCTGCAGGCGCTGTCCAAACCGCGGTTCTGTAAGGAAGAATGGAGCGCGCGTCAGCGCGGTGGCTCGCAGGGACGCTAGTTTGACTATGTTCGCCGCGCCCGCCCGCACACGCCGTACGTGGCTGGAGCAAAAAAGTCCGCAGACTTCGCATTAGCAGTCCTATCGTACGGTTGCCGGGCCTTATTATGTGTAGAAGTGATCTGATCCAAAAATGTATTTTTGCGCTTATGCAATTTTTAAAAAACGATAATATGCAGTTCAAATAATATGTATTTCAGTGATATACCGCTTCGACTGCACAACTTGACTTTTCAGGTTTCTCTAGTCTCGATCAAATCCCCACTCGTTGAGACCATTGCAGCCTCGCCAAGTTAGCAGTGGATGTGGGCCCTCTATGCTTGTTTAGGTATCTCAAAATGCATGGTCTACCATGGTCTACCATGGTGAAAACTGATTTACAGGTCGATTGGTATGACGTGCTAGAGCCAACATGAAAGTAAGGAGCTGAACAATTTTATTTTCGACACTCAAGGACCGTTTGCCACATAAATGAAACGACAATACGGATACAAATGACGTATCTTGGTGGGTATCTGGTTTGGGACGTAACACCGCCCATTTTCTCTCATCAGGACCATCCAAAAAATATGAGCCAAATTCGGCGAAACGACAAACGACTTATGTACATGTTTTTGCTGAGATTGCTTTGCTGCTTCTCCTGCGGGTGATCTATAAGGTAGGCTGGCACAAGATCGAAGCACAATTTTGCCGTCCTACTTAGCTCCTCAGATGTCCGCAGAGCGCGGCTGATACAAGCCAGGGTATGCCATCATGCCGCCTAAGTCATCTTAATGTCATCATTGTCATCATAAGTCGTGAGTCTGCGACCGGACACACCAATAAGTCTGAACGTCCAGGTGACGTGTAAAAAGGTGTGAAACTTAGCCAAAATCATTCTACCACGCTGAGTTTAGCCGGCTACAGCTCGACCCCGTTCAGCGTCGGCTCCGTCCGAGGCAGTGAGCGGGTACAGGCAGTGGACGGTGGCCGCGCGGGGGAGGGGGTGGGCTGGGGGAGGCAGACGAGGCCGCTCGCGCGCGCGGCGGACGGCCGTCCTCACTGCTCCACGGCGGTTGACGGCGGGTGGACCTGCCGGAAGGGACGTCCCGCAGACGGAGGTCGAGAGCGACGGTGACGGCCCGAGATCTCAGCATGCTGTTCAAAAGGAAGGTCAGACGTTGTTTGAGGTGCAGAGACATTGATGGGCTGCCCGGATGGTCGCGTTGATGGCGTAGGCAGTTGACATTGACGCAAGCTTCGCTTGACTGGCACCTATGCATCCCGTGCTCCGCACTATTTACATGTGCCTTGGAACGTGAGGGGACTTTGCCCCACTGTGACTAGGATTTATAGATGCCAGAGGCGTAAAATCGAGGACGAGGGACTGGTGGGATACAGCTCACTAACTCTCCATATAGGTTGGAAACTGATCGCATCGTGAAAAGTGGAAAGAATCTTTACAAGGGGACCTGGCCCTGGTGCTGATATCACTTGTCACTGGTGTCTAGTGCTGGCGTCGGCGTCTTGGTGCTAAGACCACTGTCCCGGTGCTGGTATTCCTGTCCTGGTGCTGATTTGTTTTCGTGGTACCGATGCCGCTGTCCTGGTGCTGAAGTCCATGTCCTGGTGCTGATTTGCTTTGATGGTGCTGAAGCCGTTATCCCGATGCTGATGTTGCTGCTCTGACGTTGCTGTCTCGGCCTGCCGACAGTGGCTGGATCTGCAGGTGCGTGAGCCGCAGTTGGACAGCATCGGCTGCTGCAACCTCTGCCGCGGCACCAGCTGGAAGCCGTACCCCGTCAGCTTCCAGATCACCACCATGGTGCGGTAGCCGTCAAGACCCAAATCCCCCGCGCCCTAGCGCTGGTACTGCGATGTGTACTGGCCGCTTACCAAGCTGAGGTGCTCATTTTCTATGTCAAATCAGTCCCTGAGTCAAACCTTATTTGAAGCAATCAAAGCACGATCCATGTCGACTCGTGTGGGAAACGTCGGACGGGTTTACCTACCTAAGCGACTGCCCCTTTCCAAGATGGTCGACATAGGACAGCAAGCTGCTCCTTTTCGAATTTTCGCTGACCCACATAGCTCCCTCGTTCGGAGCAGTAGTCCAAATGGTGCATAGCCTGCACCAGCCACGAGCGGTACGAGACTCCCGGATGTGCTGGTGTGCGACGGGTCTGGGTGTGTAGCGACTCGCGGGCCGTGCAGGGATGTGAGCGGTTCGTGGGTCCCCGCCCAGCACCGCAGCGCCGTCCACCGGTCCCATCTGCGCCCGTGTTCGCGGGGGCGTGCGGGACCCGTGGGTGCGGCTGGGGGTGCGGGTGCGGGTCTGGAGCTCTGACCGTGTCGACAGTCCGACTCGCCGATGCTCTGCGCCAATTACATGGTGATCCGGCGGTGGGACGAGGACTTCATGAAGCTGGCCGCCAGCCTCAGGAGCCAGTTCGCCTTCAAGTAAGACATCGGCCGCCGCTAGTCTAGGACGCGCTGTGCGCCGACAGCCGCTTCCGATTCACAGTGCGCTCAGGCCCAGTCAACGCCAACTGGGATCATCCGCGCTGCATGACGAACGTGCTCAGAATGGATCGAATCACCGTGTTATAAGTGGCTCTCACACACACACACATCGAAGACCACCACACCGTCGCTCTCTTCTTCGGAGACAAGCTCGCACAGCCCATCTCCACCCCGGCACGGTCTCCATAACCGTCACGGTCTGTCCGCCGCCGACGCCCTCGGTGGAGCGGCGCGTAATGTCACTCTTGCTCCGGCGCAGCACGGAGCTGATGCGCGGCCTGAAGTCGCTGGGACCGCGGCGGCTGACCAGCGTCTCTGACGATGAGCTCCTGCTCCAGTGCGGCCTCCACAAGAGGCTGCTCAAGTGGTGAGTGGGCGGCATATGCCGGCATCGACCGGGTATCTCGTCTCTTCCCAGGCCGACGGTCACACCCCGGGCGCCCTCCCCCCCCCCCCCCCCCTCTGCTACGACGGAGGGAGTCGCCTGCAGCCCATCTCACCGTTAAAAATGCAGTTATGAGGCTGAGTTATCAACAGTTTATCATGCCTCGTCCGCAAGGCCCTCGTCAGGTCCTGCAAATCGCGCTGGTTTAATCTGCCGCGGAACGGACCCAAACGACCAGCGGTGTCATGACCAGGCCTGTGTGGCTGACGCCGGCAGGATCCTAGCCCACGAGGTGTTCTACAGCAGCCACGACCTGCACGCCTTCCTCGGCTGCCGGGAGGAGGAGTGTCCGTCCAACAGGACGGACGCCGTCAGGAAGTTCCCGCTGTACCCGCCGCGCCTTTGATGGCCGTCGCGGGACCGGCAGACTGGGTCGGTTTGGGTCCGGACATCTGTCGTCTGTAATCGTTTGTTGGCGTTCCAAGCGGAGGTTATCGCTTATCATGCATTCCGGAGTTGTGTTATGGAGCGGACTGGACCTTGGGAAGGGTCCATTTTGGCACGCGTCGGTGCTGCCGCGTAAGACTGTTCGACGTGCAGTTGTTAGACGGGATCGCCAAAAGGCGCGCAGTCGCTTCTGAGCTCCTTTCTAACAACTGAAATCAAAACCCGCAGCGTGAATGCATCCCTTCGGAGGACAACATTTAACAGTTGCCACAGTAAGCCGTGAAGTGCACTTGCGAGGGGCATTACGCATGTAAATAGGGCATTACGAAAATTATTATTCATCGAAGAATAACCAGGAGAATCTATCTCTCTACATTTTGTGTGTAATCCATCTCGCTAAAATCTGCCTCTCCATTCTTCTAATTGTTCTACGAGTAAAAAGGCTCTAGTGTTATCTTCTTCAAATGTCATTATAATCACATTGCTCCTTTACAATGACTTTTTACCAACGACCTCGATTGGCAGAGAGCTCGCAACAGACCTCTGATATTGGCTGGCGCATTTGATGGCCTTAGTCACAGCAGGCAGATTGTTTCTCCCGGACCAAATGAAAACGTAATCAAACTTATGTGTCTAGTGCGGGAAAAATTCAACGATACCATCGTTTGGTGACTTCCTGGGTAGTACGACGGGCAAAGCGGCAATTTGACATATCCAACGAAGGTAAAGCGGCAATTTAAGATCTACAACGAGGGCAAAGCGGAAACTTCACATCTGCGACCAGGGTAGAGCGACAATTTAACATCTCCAACGAGGGCATAGCGGCAATTTAACACCATTATCTCTCGTATATTAACCGAAACTTCGTGCGAAATTAGGTCATACTTCCAAACCGGTCCTGAGATTTGGACTTGGGTCGGGGTAAAAATTTAGTTTTTTCGGAGGTACAGATTACATTACAGTGCCTTAACCAATTGTGACTGCCAGGTTTTCTTCTGATTGCACTTCGCGTGGCAATTTGGCATCCCAATTGCAGCCTGTGCAATAATCAATGTGATTATATCGCACAGAAGGGATTTCTTTGGGCAGGGCGCTTTTAAAACGAGCGCAAATCGCATCCGATCACCATTTGATGTTGGACGAATACGCTTCTCATCGTCGGAAGGTGTCGCAGACATCGGGGAATGTAGCTGTTTTAAAGCGGGCGCAAAATCGCATCCGATCACCATTTGATGTTGGACGAATACGCTTCTCATCGTAGGAAGGTGTCGCAGACATCCGGGAATGTAGCTGTTTCCTCTCGCACATTTAGTGTATTGGTGTTTTGTGATACTAACTTTGCATGCGGTGGATCTGGTGACAGGCGACGAACGTTGTAGGCGGCTGCCTATTGCGACCACGTGTGATCTGTTCCAACTATTCAAAAAGTTACGAAATCTGATTTGGTTCTCAAATTGGGTAATCGAATGTTACATTTTTCTGCGACGTAATCGTCTGGAACCAAACCGAGCTTCCAAACACCGGGTCGTTGATCTTAAGTCCGCAGGGTATGCGGAAGCCATCGGTAATGGTTATGGCCGTGCGCAAGATGGGCTCGGCCCTGGACGTTTTAGCTTATCAAAGCGTGAGCTGCACCCAGAAAATAACCTGAGTTTGGTTTTGCCGGCAGGGCGCGTTGTCTCGAGAGCAACGCGAAAACTCATCCTTGGGAGAAACGTGTTTTTAAGATCTCAGGGAAAGCGTGTGACAAGCTGACATGCCTTAGAACAAGACGGGACCGTGGCTATATCCAGGAAGACAGCGTCATCATTGCATCGAAAGGCCCGTCTCAGCTCAAGGGCCGCGGTGGTACTGTGAACAACTGCCAATGCATTCGTTACAGGGAGCATTTGTCTTTCAGGGCCGTTCATTTAAGCATGGTTGCTCAGTTCCTGGAGAAAGCGGAGGTTTTGTGTGTTATCTGTATGTGTGTCTCTGCGCTATTTTATTCATCTATTTAAAGCGATGTATTTCAGACTTTTTGCGACATCCAAAGCCCTTACAGTTGATAAGTTGTAACACTTTCGTTAGCCAGCAACAACGAATGCTGAGTGCCTGATTGCGTGCTTAGATTGTTCTGGTGATGTACATAGGTCCTGGTGCCACTGTATAGTTTTAAGACGTAGAGTGACATTTCTAAAAAATGTGAACGGTCGTACGAGATGTTTGCCTTTTTACTACGCTTCATATAATACAAACTGATAAGGCGTCACATACTTTCCTTAGGCGTTAGATGTTCCTTTGGTGACAAATACACATATTGGACGTTTGTTCTAACTCCGTCAACGTTACTGTTTCATCGAAGCTTCCATTAGAATGCCCACTCAGACACGCAACATGGACATTTATCGGTTGTCTTAGATAGCTTTGGTTGTGTCCAGAAACTGCACGAAGTAGGTACTGCTTCAAAAGAAGAACGTGCTTTCGAGTTCGGTATCATTTCTGCAGCACAGCCGAGCAGCTCGGATAAAATACAAACGCAAAATTTTCATTTTGGCTGAACCGGACACATCCAAATTGTTGTTCCTTTTCTTGTTACCACTTCCTACAAAATTGCTGAGTGTATATTATGTGACCTGAAATCCTTTATGTTAATGTGCACTTAACTTAGACGTTCACAACTTTCAACCTCATCCGCGGCAAATCTATGTGTTGAAATGGCTGCAGGGTAGGCTCAATTGTTCTAGATTGACCTGTCCCATACCAATTACAAGGACGGTCACCAGACACAAACGGAATAGTACAACGATACGAAATGCCAGACGCTCCGCTCGACGAATATGGTAAGCTATGTTGTGGATCTTAAGATACCGGTCACCGTTGCCTCGCAAAAAGCTATTTGCTTTTGGAAATTAGTCATCAGTTGTAATTTATTAGCTGTTTTGAGTAGTTTATTACATCTGGAAGTTTATTACAGCTGGAAGTGAAGTCCGTTTCTCATTACCTGCGACCCTCCGAGTCGATCACGTCCGTACGATGCAGCGTCAGCGTTTCGTACAGCATATGTGTGGATTACGTCACCAGCAGGGACGGTCAATCTATCTTGAAGACAGTTTAGTGTCACGCACATTGGCTCGCACCTTGGTATGTTGCGGCATGAGCAGCGCAGCCACACACCACGACAGGACGAGTGTTTTGACATTTTTTGGAAGCGATTTTTTATGTGAAAAGTACGCCCAAATTCGCGATATTTACCCACGAGTTAGTGCCATCTGTGGCTATCGTCCAAAATTTTCACCAATGGTTGCAATTAGATTGCACGAGCAGCTTTAAACTTGAGCACTTCTAGAGCACCACCTGTCACATCTGTGTGAACACTTGACGGACCCGGGCGTGTCAGGATACCTTCAACTCGTCGGATACAATAAAACATCGTGAAAAGGGGCGTACGAAGATTTTACAATGAGGGCGTACAACCCAACATTCTCACTGAGAACCCGGCTCATCACGCCGCGAGCAGCTAGATTTCATGTGTATCGTAAAGATGCATCGCATGCTCTTTCATGTTTACACCGCATGTTACATTCCCATTCTTACGTGTCTCCTTGGTCTGTCAACATTCGTTCCCGTACATATCAATGCATGTTAAAATGATGGAGGGGGCGGACACGTCCCTCCGTGGGTTACCATGCTAGAACACCCTTCAATATACATGTCCACCGAGTTAGGCCACAGGAAAACGACCGTAGAATATAAAAGGTACATTTTTGGCCTCATATTTCATTGCGCTGGTAAGCATTGACTCATGACCATTCCAGTGGTTGTAACAGCCAATAACCTGATAATATGCACAATTCAAAGATACATGTCATTCGAAGGAAGGTTTTTGGATTATAATGCAGTATAGAAATAAATATACATAGGTGTGTATATGTACATATCCACACTAATTTATATATATATATATATATATATATATATATATATATATATATACAATCATTGCGTTTGTGGTGAATTGACGTAATGTACTTTGCCACGATACCGTTTATTTGGTATGGTACCACATATACACAAATACACATGCACTCTTGCCCACGAATGTATCATGCCCTTTTGCTCATTACTGGAGCTCGCACTGCCATTCGCGTATTTCCAATTAACGCTTAAAGACGGCCTGTCTTACTGGCGAAACGCGAGTTAAGAAACGATACCGTTTCGTCTCTCTCTTCTATCGGACGACGCTGGATCCCTGAGAAAGGCGGCATTGACCCGACACTGTCTCGTCATCCACCCGCTTTATCTTATCCGTCTTTTATCTATGGGTTGATGGCTTGCTGAGGTCAGCGGGCCCGATACTTATCCGTCTTTTATCTATGGGTTGATGACTTGCTGAGGTCAGCGGGCCCAACACTTTGACAGTCAAGCGAAAACCTACGGTACAGTCGGTCGTGTCGGCATGTGGCGGTGCAAATCCTTGGTCGTGACCGAGTTGCGTTTCGGTCATATAAAGCTATAACACCCCACCCCGCGTTTTCTAATTTTTATCTCTTATTCCGTTTGCGGGAGTTGTGTGTTCAACAGACAATATTTTCTCAGTCTCGTAAAATAAAGAAATTGCCCAAAAGTGGCGGCATGACCGTTATTGCTGATACCGAATTTGGGCTTCATGTGTGCGATTCATGTTATACGCGTATACGCCATGGCCCCGCATGGCAATGGGTTCAATAACACTTCATGATGTCAACGGGTATCCAGCCAGGTCATCCTCACGCATAATCACAAACGGCCTTCGCTGTCTTCTTTGTGTAGCATCAGACATCAGTGAAAAGTGTGTCTTCATGCAATCTGAAGGTCATGGCCATCACTCACGAGGTACTGGATAAGCGCTTAAAAGTACCTTAGCATTCCAGGTCACCCTAAGTAAGCTCTGTGTTGTACTTTGCAGTGGGCACGCAATATGGGGTTGGGATGATGTAGGTCAATGTTTATGCTCTCTGGAGTAGACAAGTCCCAGGCTCCAGATGTTGCTCCTCGACTCCCCCTTTTTCCACTGCATGAAAGTTAGAGCCTGGGTCGATGAACGAGGATAGTGAATGAGGCAGAGAATGTGAGAGAGCTTGAACGAGAACGAGAGCCAGGAACTGGGAGAGATCAAAAGAGCGAGAGAGAGAGAGAGAGAGAGAGAGAGAGAGAGAGAGAGAGAGAGAGAGAGAGAGAGAGAGAGAGAGAGGAGAGATAGAGAGAAGAGAGAGATCAGAGAGAAGAGATAGAGAAGAGGAGAGAAGGAAGAATGAGAGAGAGAGAGAGAAGAGAGGAGAGAGAGAGAGAGAGAGAGAGAGAGAGAGAGGAGAGGAGAGAGAGAGAGAGAGAGAGAGAGAGAGAAGCGAGAGAGAGAGAGAGAGAGAGGAGAAGAGAGAGAGAGAGAAGGAGAGAGAGAGAGAGAGAGAGAGAGAGAGAGAGAGAGAGAGAGAGAGAGAGAAGAGAGAGAGGAGAGAGAGAGAGAGAGAGAGAGAGAGAGGAGAGAGAGAGAGGAGAGAGAGAGATAGAGAGAGAGATAGAGAGAGAAAGATAGATGAGAGAGAGAGAGAGAGGAGAGAGAGAGAGAGGAGAGAAGAGAGAGAGAGAGGAGAGAGAGAGGAGAGAGAGAGAGAGAGAGTAGAGAGAGAGAGAAGAAGAGAGAGAAGAGAGAGGAGAGAGAGACGAGAGAGAGAGAGAGAGAGAGAGAGAGAGAGAGAGAGAGAGAGAGAGAGAGGAGAGAGAGAGAGAGAGAGAGAGAGAGAGAGAGAGAGAGAGAGAGAGAGAGAGAGACTAGGAGAGAGAGGAGAGTTAGAGAGAGAAGAGAGAAGAGCGATCTCTCCCTCTCTCCTCTCTCAGTCTTCCTCCTCGTTTCTCTTCCTCCCTCCGAGAGAGAAGAGAGAGAGAAAGAGAAGAGGAGAAGGAGAGAGAGAAGCGAACTTCCCCTCCTCGTTTATACAGAGCCTTCGCGCGTCAGTGTGGGATAGATGCACATCATTTCTGATAACAATTTCAGGAAATATCACGGCTGTTGTTGGTTCCCTCTGTACTGGATCTTTGGTCGTGCTGGGTCTTCTCTCAAGGCATCGTATTAAGCTGGGCTTTGGTTTCCGCTGGATCCCTGTGCATATTTTGCTGCACTGGATCGAGCGAGAGCGAGGGCGCATTGCTGTATCTAGCTTACTAGAGAGCGGTAGAGCGTACTACGCGTGCTACTGTATCTGCAGGCTTACTGCCAGGTGTAAGGCTGGCTCCTGGCACTTGCTTTCCCTTGGCTGGCTCCCTTAACATATATTAGTACTGACACTGGCTCTCGCAGAATCTCCAACTTGGTTATAAGCCGATTACTGGCTCAGGAACCAAGAACCGGTTTCCACGAAGAATTATGGGGAGGCAAGCACGCGTGTGGCGTGCTCCTTGTCTCCTGTATTGAAACAAGACAGCAGTTTGCGGGTGACCTAGTGTCTTTGGTCACCAAAGTTCACTGTTATTTGCTAGACCCTTGCTGACCTATGAGTCTCGACGATTGGCGAAGCATTCCAAGACCAGAATTGGCACGCCAGATTTGACTTGACTTCAAGGCCAAACAGGGGAACTCGAAGATTATGTTGCTTGAAATACGTATCTCACTCAAGTTTGCATGTGTAAGGACACAAATTCGGACCCGGCGTTCCAGTTGCCGTCGCGATTGCTATCATCATTGGGACATTATGACGCACCCATCTGCTGAGGCTATGTGGCACCGCCCGCTTTTCACCCTGGCAGGAATAGGCGGGCACCGCGGAGAATCGAGCCCCGTGCCGTTGGTTTTCCAGACGTGCATCACAGCTACCAAACTGTCGGTACCTCCGTCGCGAATACTTCGCTTGACGAACATTGACATTGACATCGACAAAATCTCGACGGACATCTTGGCCTCTACTGCCCCTTGAGCCGAATATATTATCGCGGAATGCATTTTTTGCACCTTGGGTCCTGGGTAGTTCTGGCATACATCTTACGTCTATGCTCAAGGCACTTATCTTATTTATGGATGAGACATGCCCGCGAAGCTCTTCAGCTAACAAGCATATCGCTAACTGGCGATCACTGCTGCAGACGCCTGGCTGAACCACATAACCTTGCTGTCCCAGCCACGGCAGTACCGTCCACCACCGGACACCCGACTGCCATGGAAGTGAGTTAGTGTGTGTTTATTGGGATGAATCTGAGTCTAAGTCTTTGTTTTTCTTTTTGCTATCGACAAACCACCTCATCTCGCTGCAAGAAATGAGCCTCGAGAGCTTCTTTTGTCATAAAGATATCGCCGTCTAAAGTGCACTGAAAATATATTAAGATTCGCTTTGAAAACACACAAATAACATGAGCACACTTGCCACACCGCGCGTGCACTTTGACTAGGCAACGTTCCATGTTGAACTTTAACCGGGCTCCGCCAATGTTACAGCAAGTCATTTCAGTTAATGGAGGAAAACAATGGCCCCTCTTTCGCTCGGATATATTACATCGCTCGGGCGAAGAGAGTGGTCGGGATGGAGGTTCACACAAGGTAAGACATAGCCGTGTGAGAGACTGGGTACAACCCTCAAAATAGTTTTCCATTTGTTGGCCAATGCCGGGAAAATTAGATCGTCCGATCCCGATAAAAGTCAAACGTTTGTTTTTGCCGTGGCATTTGCTTCTAAGTGTAAAACCATTTCTCATTTACATCGACACCGCCCCCTGGAGGCTATCACGTTTTAAATTTGGCACTTAATATTGTAATATTATAAACCATGGCGCTGTGAAATCAACCAAAACAACCCTATAAAAGGGTCTCGTTTCTGTCACGCTGCACTTGTAACGGCAAACAAGCACGCTTTCCGTACGACGGTTTGGACCACGTTTCATAACAGAGGTCTGAAAGCATCAACAGACGATGCTGCACTCTCTAAGGAAACCATCTCATCCGTGTCAATTAATTGAAGTATATTTCCCTCCCCCCTCCCTCTCTCTCTCTCTCTTCCTCTCCATTTAAGATGGCGCCACACTACGCCCCCCCCCCCCCGCTCTCCGTCTATAGGTGGCGCTACTTTACTCCCCCGCCGCTATCAGCCCTTACCAAGTCCTGTAAAAAGTGACCCAATACCATCTCTAACAGATGCTGTATATTCCTAACAGGAGCACCGACGAGGTGATTCATGTGCCCCGAGCCGCCCTGAAGTACAACATTACCGACCACATGCTGCAGATGTCCCAGCCCAAGAAGGTGTACCCGCTGGATGGTACGAAGCGGCGTCACGGAGGCCACGCGGGCGACCGAGCATCACGCACGTCGGGTGCCACCCGCACGTGGAGTGGCCGCCTGGCAGTGGTCGTCTGGCGCGTGCTTTCCAGGCTGATGTTATTCGTGTTCGATTGGGTGCGACCTCTTACACTTTTATTTTGTAGTAAAAATGACGGCGACGTGGCGCGCAAGGCAAGATGATTCACGCTGTCGGAAAGGGCTCCAACACGTACAATGTGATACGAATTCGCATGCCTTTGGGTCTTAACAGATGGTCCTTATGTACAAGAAAGCAGATGAAATGATTCATTGACTGTGTAAATTGATTTCAATAAGCTGACAAAAACAGACAGAAGTTTGCTGATGGTTCGTTCGAAACTGATGAATCCATTCATCACTACGCAAACACGCCGCAATTGTCGTGCATCAGTATTTTTTAGACAGGTCGCTGAGAACAGGCCTAGGGAGCTCAGATCAGTATTATTCCATCGCCAACTCGAGCGCTTCATTTTCCTCACTGACGCCTTGTATTGGTGGTTATGATCTGTCATACGTCTGTTTTCCCTGCGTGTGACAGTGAACGAGCCGTGGCGGCTGAAGGGGCGATACAAGCTGTCGGAGCGAATGGACGCCATATCGAAGCCACGTAAAGCGTACCCGAGCACGGACCGGCCAGCCAGCGAGATCGGCCACCCGCCGCGAGCTGCGCTGTACGGTTCGCCACCGTCTCGGGCTGCCAGGTCGGCCGCATCCAGGCCGCCCCCGCCGCCGCCGCCACCGCCACCGCCGCCGCCGCCGCCCGCCGCTAAGCCAAGCGTTCCTGCAGCCACCTCGTCCAGTGCGGGCCCCGCCACGTCCACCACCGGTCCCAGCACGTCCACCACCGGTCCCAGCACGTCCACCACCGGTCCCAGCACGTCCACCACCGGTCCGAGCGCTTCCGCCACGGGTCCGAGCGCTTCCACCACGGGTCCGAGCGCATCCACCACGGGCCCGACCGGGACGTCGTCGGCCACAGGCGCAACGGGCACCTCCTCTTCTACGGGCGCCACCTCGTCCGGCTCGTCCACCACGGCCGGCGCCACCTCGTCGGACGAGTCGCCGCCGTCGGACGCGGCCCCGGTCGAGGACGCCGCGCCGGTTGAGGACGCCGCACCGGTCGAGGACGCCGCCCCGGCCGAGGACACCGCGCCAGATGAGTGAGGCCCGGCCCCGGATGAGTGAGTTCGACTCCGGGCACGTGAGACCCAGCCCCACACGGGTGAGCTCGATCTCGGGTGCGTGAGACCCGGCCCCAGATGAGTGAGCTCGACTCCGGGCGAGCGAGGCCCGGACCCGGACAAGTAAGGCCCGGCCCCGGACGAGTGAGGCCCGGACCCGGACAATGGGGCCCAGCCCCGGACGAGTGGGGCCCGGCCCCGGACGAGTGGCGCCCGGCCCCGGACGAACAACGCATGCCTCATCATCGGCGACGATGAGGTAGGGTTGAGCAGACGCGAGAAGCCCGGACGGTAGACTCGGGTCGGCTGGCTGCGAAATGGGGCGACGGCACGACCGCTGGCACGAAATGGAGCGACCCCGCTCGATGCTCTACGGACTGCGGAGCAGGAGCGGAGCAGAACAGGCTGATCGCCAAGAGATGACCGGAGACGGAGCGGCGTCTCTGCAGGCCCCTATCACGGTTTAAGCAGGAGTGGCACCAGCCCGCTCCCCGCTCTGGCAGGCAAGCGTGGCAATCGAGCGTCCTTAGGACGGCCGAGGCGTGCCAGGCATCGCCCAGGAAGCCCGAGGGACGCTGCCCCTGCCGACGCCTGAGGGATTCAGCAACTACAGATGGGCTGTGTGACGAGTCGCTGAAGATGATGGTGATGAGGAGGAGGATGATGCTCCTCTGTCCCTCTAAGAGGCACCAGCCGGGCGCTACGTTTGCGGTCATGATGTATTTTCTCCCATGTGATCAAGCGAGGGCCGTCTGAGATTGCCGTCGTGAACGCGTCGGGGGTGCCGAGCCGCTATTGTGACGGCTCGGGTCAAGTCTGTAGTGTCTGTGACAGCCGGAAGTCGGTAACAGCACTGAAGTCCAGTTTGTCCGGCCGGGGACTCGTCAGTGGCTAAGCCTAACTCGCGACACTCGAGGGTGCGCGGACGGCCGTCGTGGCCAGGCCAGGCCCAAAGCGGTGCAAACCAGGCCAGGCACCTGCCGGCGACTGTGGGGCCGCGCGGACAGCCAGCGCCGTGACGTCACCAGGCCAAACGGAGGACGGCGGACGCGGATGGCGCGGCGAGAGGCGGCGCTCTGAAGCGGTGGACGCGCGTCAGTCGCCGACCGCGCGTCTGTGCCCGGCGTCGTGGTCTGCGCGCTTGGCGAGGTCGCGAAATATGTGCGCGGGCGGCGACGCAGAGCTGACGGTAACAGGGTACCGCGTGTGAGTAAAATTTAGTGTGATGTCAGCAAAGTTATCTCAGTCGTACGCATTCAGACAACTGGATGAGTCTACATAATATAGACAGTAAAATATCATCAAAATTTATTTCTGGCTTAATGCATATCATATTGCGTGTTGCATTATGAGTTCATAACTAGGGAATGGTGGATGGAAGTAGACCCGGACTTGGGCCAGGACAATGCGTGAACTTCGCTGTCATATTGAGGAGGTTATTGCATTTTTGAGATAAGGTAACCTATACGATAGATGCTGCAAACTCAATTTTAACATACTACGATGGTGGATGGAGGATGTACACAAAGGCCGGTTAGCGAACGGAGAGTGCCTGGTTATTGGCGACAGCTTTTATTCGGTCTAAAACTACTCGTTTGAAAGTCACTGTCGGGACAAATACGCTACATTAAATTATAGCTTGGGATTGTTTCTGATCGTGTAAATCTTAAGCAATTGGTGATCACGAATTACAGCAAGTCACGTGATAAAAGTCCATGACAGCGTGCTACTTTCTAAAATGGCCTTAAGGTATCAGACACGCTGCGTGGGTTAGTGACGGAGTAGTTTTTATGGGGTAGAAATTTAACACCAAAATGAGTTCTACGCAAGGCGACTCACGCATGATAAAGTTAATCCCCACGACCTCGCGAGGAACTCACTGAATCTGCCTCCCGGTGTTACGATCTGAACCGACTCTAGGAATCGAAGTTGGACTCACTTACTGTAGAATTGATGCCCTGGCTGAAATCTTTACGATTCATGGCTCACTCAGGCAGGATCGCAAGGGTTAATTTCCGACCGATTCCGGACACTGGGCTCGTAACTGAGCTTGTCAACTCGGTCTCAAATCCATGAAGCAAATGGGGTAAGTTTGCCGCCGGCTCCGGATTTTTCAAGACACGGAAAGTTTCCGCTTCTGCGTGGGAAATGCGGCGGGCCTCGACTTGCATACTGCATTGTCCTCGTTAGGTGCTCGTGCCCCAAATCTGTTAGTACAAGCACATCCGTTTCAAAACTGTATTTGCCAAAAGACATATAAACGGCCGTTAAAACTGCGGCACGGTACACGCAAACACGCGACGCAAGAACACCGCTGTAGCTTTAGTCCAGTCTGCGGTAAGTTGAGCAAGCCTAGAAGCCTTAACCCGCGGCCCGCGACCTCAAGCAACAGTGAAGATGTCGGACTTCAATCTCCAAGGACACTTAAAAGCTATTCACCCGCTGGTTCCAACAAAACATATAAAATAAATGGAAAAATAGACAAGGAAGTGATCCGGACGCCTTCCAGGAGGCGCACTTCCAAACGACTGCTTCCATTGTTCGCTGATGCTTGGAAGATCACATTACACGTCCTTCAGGGCCTCTGGCAGGGGGTTCTTCGGATGTTTGCTCTCAAAGTGCTGTTTGTACGTTTTGGGATCCGGCATTTGAGACTGAAACATTCAGTGAAAATTTCGCGGCTGTTACAGGCGCGTTTGTTCATGTTTGTTTAGACTCGGTGTGGTTCGTCTTTTCATGACCTACCACTTGTCTGGCGCAGAAAATGCATTTTATCACATGTATGCACACGCAACGATAGCACTATTATTACAAAAACAAAGAGCAACACACCGACATAACTATCATCAAAGTGCGAGGCATATTCGGAAATTGCAGTTGTAGGCACGAGACATGCACAATAGAGAGGTGACAAAGAGAAAACATCTCAGAGGTGGGGATAGGGAATAGTGCAACTGGCAAGACTTACGCAATAAGCACCCATTTGTTCATGAAACTATGGCTATGCACACGTGCCCGTAAGGGATATCACAGTTATAAGTTATCTGATTCACAAATATTCAGACGTAATATTTCGCCGGATTGAAGGGACACCGAAACGTTCTAAAGTCGGCACAAGCCGAACTTCTGAATTATTGAATAAGTGAGCTGTAAATATCTCGCAGGCGTGATGTGTAAGTACGCCGTACATATGACGACTGGAGTACCGAATTCCCCAGCGCTCAGACTTTTCTGAACGTGAAATACCTTTGTAACACTTCGGGTCAGGTTAGCGTTTAATTATTGTAAACCGACACGAACCTTATGACCACCACGTGACGTTCTACTCCATACCTACGTTTCAATTGCAGATACCACAATCTGTTCCCATGACACTTCCAGTGGGGGGGGGGGGGGGGGAGAACAGGACGGACACCCGCAAACATTACCGCGCTCTCACTTACTCCGACTCTCACTGCCCCTGCTTCACGCCAAGCGTGCCTGCACTAGTTGAGTCAATCTTCATCTTTAAAACATATTTCAAATAGCCATTCCTTACAGTCAAAGGAACTCTCAGCCGCCGCCATCAAAACGCTATAATCTCTATCGGTTTCTGACCCCGATTACAGCATGGCGTTTTCACAGAACGCTAAAACACACGAATCTGTTACGGCGTATGAGCTTAACTTCCTCATGCCTACAGGTTTCGATCTAAGTGGCTGTTGGTTTCATTTGAGACAACCGAACTTATGTGCTGAAACATTCAGGGTACATGGTCAAAATAACCTTGCATGGCCTCACTTACACTTGGCAAAGAGCGGAGGTTTGGCCCAAGAAAAAAGGCATGATTCGTTACAAATCGTCAACAAGAAGCAGAGCATTACACCTGACTTACGGTGGAACATATATATATATATATATATATATATATATATATATATATATATATATATATATATATACATATATATATATATATATATATATTCGGTTTGAAAAAGCACCTGCTACGCTAAGTGTCATCGACCGCAACCAGCCGCCCGCGATTAAGTTCTGCCGTCCCGTTGGTTCTGGGACCATATCTGCCTGATTTAGCCTGGTGTGCGTCTCGCAATGTGTCAAAGAACATACCGACATGACTACGCGCGCCAGTAAGACGCCTTTCTGCGGAAGGGGACGAGCGAAGCGATAACTCCAAGACAATAAGGGCTCTCAACTGTTATCATGTAGATGATGACGAAGACTCAGAGCATGGAGCCCGGCGAATTTGGCAATCGACACCGCTAGTTTTATCGGTGCGTCAGGGAGTACCTTTGATGGGAATTTAACGGACGGCGGTCGGCTCATACAAATTTGTGACCTGATTAGCTCATAATATTCCTGGCCGTGAGTGAGGGTGGGCTCAGCGATGTAAATCGGCGACACCGATGACTTTGCAACAAAGCAAGATTTTGAACGCAATGCTCCTTGACTTGCGAATCCAATAAACGCGGTCAACACAAAATATACAAAAGGTATGCTTACACGCATGGCGAAAATCCATCTTGTGGCTGTAACTGTGACCGATCCACCGTACCAATAATTGACTTACGAAATAAAGTGTCATTTCTTCATCATGCTGTGCTTTTTACATTAACGTGTGTCTCAACAAACTATGCAGTGTACAACGATGCTACGGCTCAAGGAAAGGATAACACACAGAAGCGAACCTGATGCATGGTTTTGGGAACTGAGATAAGCAATTGCACCTCTTTGTTCCAGTGAACACTGTGAACCTGTGACTACCAGCCAGCGCTGGTAAAGATAGCGTGAAGGAAGTGCATCGACCGGGACGGGCTAGGCCGGGTTGGCCGGGCCGCATAAGTAGAAGTATTTTATCCTTGTTCAACTCAGACTCATTCAGCCTGCGGCCTCACTCGTGTTAAGCAAGAGCTTTGGTTTCCCCAGGCGCTTTTCGTTTCAGGCTACGAAACTGAATGGCTGATGTTAGGATTAGCTAAATGGCATCGGCATCTTACAGAACATGGACTGATTTATGCATGGGTGTTGACAAATATCTGGCATGACCTCACGTGCGACATATTTCAAAGCAGAGTACTGACAGCATGACTTGGCTTCGAGGGAAAATACCTTGCAGATATCACAGTTGAAGCTAAGCGCAGCAGCCGCAGCTTTTTTCTGATCCTTCAAATTGTGACCGGCTTGCTTCTTTGCCATGGCGGTTTTAGCCTGAGCTTTCTGTTGAGATTGTATTTTCTGCTGTCCACGGGCCATGGTGAAACTATCTGAGGACAAAAAAAAAGAACCGTCACATCTCCAGAAACGACGCAGACGATTCCACCCGTGAGTTCCACACAGCTTAAGGATGAGAACCGGCTTGCAAACATAAGACGATGCAATCTGATGGGTTCACCCACTCCCTTCTTACAGCGGCACCCAACAACGGCCTCTTTTTTGGCACGTCACCCGCTCGTCGTCCTTAATGCGGCTGGAGGCCTTCATGGGCCCGCAGCATCAGTTCGAACCTATAAATGATGCCACACGAGCTGGGTTGGGTAGATTGGCGACAGTGTCGGCATGGGTGCCGCTGTGGGTTGATAAGTTAAAAAATGCGCGCTAGTAATCTTAAGCAATGACGCAAAATATTTCTGGCTATCTGTCCTTAAAGAAAAGTGGGCACTTGCAATAATATTGCCTGCTAATGCAACTGCATCAAAAAGGGTTCCACACGCTGCCCTTGCTCAATATCTTGTGCTGTTCAAACTACGACTCTGAAAAACATTAACCACGAGAATGGGATTGAGTCTGCATCGGTAGCGGGTTAGCCCAGCAAGGAACCCACGGATATTTAATAGACTGGACAGCAAAACTCCGTCCCAAAATACCTCTAACCGCAGCACAGACGCTGATTCACAGAAGGCTTCGTCCGCACCAAACGCCGCAAGAACCGCAGGACGTGAACAGGCGGCCGGCCTCAGGGGCGATTACTGGGTGGTGGGATAGACCGCGGACCGGACGCGCGTCGAGTCACACGCGGGACGCATGGCTGGTTGGTTCTCGATGGCATGCCCCCTGCACTCTTACAGAGAGGGTCTACTACCCAGCCGACACGCTGCAGGATGTCGCGCGATAGCAGAGAACAGTTGGCTATCAGTTGGGACACCGTCGCTGGCCCACAGTGCGGATGTTGTCAAGGGACGGCAGTTGATGGCAGGTGCAGGTGGACGGAACCCCGCCATCTCTCGGGCCTGGCGTCATATGGCCGCCCGGGTGCCTGTGATGTTCCAAGTCTGTCGTGATCACGGGTCAACGGAACCATGCTGGCGACGCGGCCGGCAGCCTTGTTGACCTCGTCACCAATGTCGCCCGAGACCCTCAGGACCGCATTCTGCGCGCCCCGGTCAAATGACGTTTGGACGCGGCCGTGCATTTAGGCCAGGAGCACGTCGTGCGAGGCCATGAGGTGGAGAGCTCGAGTCCAAAGACAGCAGACAGTGACTTGACTTTAGACAGACAGCAAGTCGGGGCTCAACGTATTCTCCTTGGCCTCAGTGTTACGCTCCCGCGGGAGCTGGACGGTGGCGTAGCTGCTTTACCAGCGCCCACCAGCTCAGCGCCACAACGTCAAACAAAAATAACTATGTCAATGCTGCGACGGCAAGTGCCCACGACAGGAGGACGTGTTGCCGGCGATGAAGCCCAACCGGTGCCCGCCTGTGGCCCTGCCGTTGCCGCTTTCACCAATTTGTTCGACCACATGGTGTCGTCTCTGTCCAGGCAGACAGCCCAAGTCTTAATGGCCGCTGCCTCCCGCACGCCTGGAGGAGGCGAGGACCCCATGTGGCTCTTGACAGATCCAGACTGAAGAACATCGCATTCAGGTAGTCCATGCTTCCCGACTGGCCGACACTGGAAGATGACCGACGGCTCTTCCGACAGGGTTACTGGCGCGGCAGGGATCCGGTAGCCCAGCCATCAGAGCTGAGTCTCGTGTGTTTGGTGTTTTCCGTTTCGGCTACAGGAGGGCTACAATAGCTGTCGATCCGGGATCTCCGCGAGTCGCTTCATCCTCGCGCAACTTACCACAGCAAACCTTATTACCCTCATGGCCACTGGTTTCCAGCCGCCCCGCACCAGCGTGCATGCCAGCCGGCGAGCCTAGCGCATCTATCCAGAGATCTGCCATGTGCACTTCCACTACTCTAGCCCCCGTATATCGCGTGCCATCTATGCAGCGAGGCTGAAGTGGCTGGACGTCACACAATCAAAGAACGACCTAATGTGAGCAGTTATTCGATTGTAATGCCCATGTTGTTTACCACCAACAGAGTCAGACAGTTGCATCGCACGGTCACCTTCCTTTTCGTGATGATGATAATTCGAGCCTTGCGGCGCGGTAGCTACCCTGGTCGTATGGCGCCAGTGTGGGAAAAACCTCCGTTTTCTGGCGGATGTGGCACCAGGAAATTTTGTACTCCAGGCTCTTGACTGGTAAGAATGACAATTTTTGTACTCCAGACAAATGCTGCAGTCGTCCCACGAAGCAGACACCATTGCAAATGTATGAGCCTGAGTATAAGTACCAAGGCAGACAGTTTTGCTTTCTTGATAGCCAGGAGGGTGCATGAACTTTGCTTTCATAAAGTGAGTTATACCTTTTATTTGATTTCCAGGGACAAAACATATGGAGCACCAAGAAATGGAAACAAGCATCTGCAATCCTGCAGGAGCTGGCCAATCCAGGGCATTCATGTCAATGTCCTTCATCATTGTATTACATGGGTTAGATGCACTTGTACAAGCCTATGCAACTCCTGAATGGTGATGCCAACTCATGTGAATTACTTCTGTGGGAATGAAATAAACTGAAATATGAAATGTGCTTGTTTTAAGTACCTACCGCTGCCACATACCTCGCACGTCATTACCTGTGGGGAAAATATATGGCGCACCTGAGTAAGTAAGACCGCATTCTCCACGACGCACACACCTGCCGATACCTTTCAAGAAACGGACACACATATCACGGCTCTGGCTCCCACCACGCGACGAACCCATCGCCTCCCGTACCCGAAACCAACGGCACCCCAGCCTCCTGCAACTGACGAGTGCATTTTCGAGCAGTGAAGGTCCGCGTCGCAACAGACACCTACAACAGTATTCGTTCGACCAGAAAACCACTAGCAGCACCAAAATCATCGATGGCACATCTTTTTCAACTAGGTCATTCAAAGACTCGCCGAGCAAGAAGTCCAGCATGCCAACTATGCTCTTAACTTACCCCATATTAAGATAACATGTTAGCGATTTTACCAAAGGACGTGCATCTTGCAAACAGTTTGGTGGGAAAATTTCAAAGATTGCAGCATTGTACATCCTTTTCAAAGCGCCTGTTTCATTCCTGCTCCTGCTATACGAGCCACCAATCACTATCCAGCTTGCAATTAAACTCAAAATCATAGCATTCAAACACACCACATATCGGCACTTTTGAGATAGAATCATGACATTAAATGGCACCCAAATATCACTGTGGGCGGCACTTTTGGTGGTAACGGCTCCTTTTGAGTTCTTAAATGTCATCGGGAATTACGTTCCCAAAATGGGAGTTTGTGACATGCAGCATTGCAAAACTTATTACTATTCTATAAATGATAGTACGTCAACCACTTTTTCAGGAATCGGTAAATGTCGGTCTTTGAAGATTCGAGGATATCTTACTTATTTAACAACGGTATCATGTCTCCAGGCTCAACCAGTACCTATACTTGTAAGATAGAGATGGTCCATAACCCAGTGGGAAAAAATCGCAGTACTTGGTTGCCCTTATCACAATGGGGCCTATGGGAAGACCCGGGGAGAACAGGCCGGAGTACAAGCCGGAGAACAGCAAGTTTTTAGCAAAGTTAGCCAAATTTAATTGAAAAATTTACATGTTTTGGTATCGCCCAGGTACGGGCCTTCCTCAGAGGGTATTGAAATGGCATGATATGCCTTATAATGAGAAATATCTATAGATTTCTAGTACAGGGACTGCATTATCTCGGCGTTGACTTGCGCCACCAGAAGATAATATATATTTGTAGGTGGAAAATAGCAACTTGAAATGCATGACTGTAAAGCTCTATGATTTTTCTACCACAAACTTAACAATCTGTGTTGGTGCAACTGCATAAATGGCTTTTCTTAGACCATTCATCACAGCCTGTCATTTCAGGACCGACCCGTGGTACTTGTACTTGGTTGCCCCATTGACGAGTGCTAGAATGCCATCACAATGTCTGTGAATGCGCCAGAACTCCTGTGCATGGTTTGGTTGTCTTGATGTGGTGAGAGTGAGGAGGGCGGGGGGTGAGTGAAGCTGCTTGGGATTATGTGCATCGCAGCTGCGAGTTTGAGGCATTCAGTGAGGCAAAGTGGAATTGGTTGTCTTCAGTTTTAACACAGCATGTATCCACACTTCTAAAGTTACTTGGGACTTAGCTTTGGACCGCTATTAAGTCATTCCAAAAAGGGTAAATAAATACCGGGGGACTGATCTATAAATGTTTACTGCTGCAAGCTGGTACAGAATCACCTTGGTATAACCTACTCTACCTACAGCATGGTGGGTAGGTACGTAGGTACTAAGATATCTATATACAACATTAATGCTAGGCTTGGGTTTCCCATGTGGGATCAAATATGAGGCTGGCCTCTTTTCAGCCTGTGGTTATAATTGCTGTAAACTGACAGGTGGCAATGCTGCCATGTTCCTTGCTGCCAGGCATAAGGTCTTGTAGTGACAGTATTAAAATTGTCCCTACATAGGATCATAGGGAACTTGGAGAAGAGGAGAGGGATAACAGGAGGTGCAGGAAGAGAGGAGGAGCAGAAGTGTAGGAGGAGTGGAAGGAGAAGAGTGACAGAAAGAGAAGGTGAGGAACTGAAAGATGAGAAGAGCAGAAAGAGAAGGATAGGAACAGGAACACTTTTGGTATGTTTATATTAATTATGCAAAGGCCAAAAGGACAACATGTTAGTGATGTCACATACATAAGGCTTTCATAGTCAGTTGCAGCTGCCTAAGACTCATTCAAAAACCAGGGTGTGATGCGCGGTGGTTGTCCGCAATTCAGTTTGTCAGTAAGCAGAGGATGCACCTAATTTATCATTTTGATATTGTGCAAGTTTGCATGTAGATAGGTATTGATAAGTAACTGAGCTTTGTATGATGCACCTGTAAATGCATATGTATAAAGTTTTGTTGTTAGCCTCTCTAACTGTATATTTCTTATCAACATGTACCATTACTCGATCTCTGCATGTATAGGTGAGCTAGTAGCACTACAGGGATATGGATGGGATCATTGTGGCACCCTCACTCACAAGAAGTGCTCTGTTCCACTGAAATGCAAAATTGCATGCTGATACTAATTTTTGCCAGAAAAACATTGGGAAAATGTTGACCCATTAAAGGCAGTATGTGATGTACTCCAAGCAAGGCCCATTGTGCAGACACTCATGCCACATTAGACAGACCTTTGCTTGCAGGCAAGTTTGTACTCCGACCACAAAAAATTGTACTCCGCCACCAGCAAAAAAAAACCAATTTCCTACCCTGTATGGCGCCCATTTCTTTTCATCTTATCGCCATGCGCAGGGTACGCAAAACAAAGCACCTTTACATTCCAGCTGGTTCCTGCACAATCTAGATTCAGGCTTAACTAGTCACTGAACTCCCATGATGTCAAGAGTAAACAGCATTCAGATGCTCATTTATGTGGTTCACCAATTTGTTTGAACTGCATGAATTTCTTCTGCTGAAGTTGCTATCAGTGCAAGATCGCGACCACTATGAAATTAAATGGCAGTGGGTAAAACCCAGGCCAAGCGACTTGCATATGCGGTGCCCAGCCGCAAACACCGCCAGCTTTGGCCAGACATTCTCCACTCAGCCAGTTCACTTGCTGTCCTCATCTGCCATGGACACTGCTTGTTGGTGAAGTTGATAAATACAACCGTGTTAGTGTATCATGCATGTAAAAATTGTGCTAACCACTGTTTTTAAGGTATTATGCCCATCTAAGTGTTTTCACACTTTTATATATAAAGACTGGTGCATTTGTATGTTTTTACACACAAAAATTTGCCTTCTAGTGTCTTTGCACCAATGAGGTTTGTTGAATATAAATACTTTTACTGATGGGTCAGTTTAAGGCCTGGTCCTTCCTTAAGTGCTCAAATGGTATCATCCCAATGGTTAAGTGGTTCAAGAGCAGGTCTTCACACGGAGTTAAGAGGCAAAAACAGTGCTGTCTAGCCTCAGTACCAGGTGGGTCTCACCCCTATTTAACTCATTACAATTATTTGTAACCAGATATCTTTATCCACTGAGCGCTCATGCCACAAACATGGCCTGCCAGAAATTTCCAGTACATTTGGCTAACATGAGGCACTTATAAGTTTTATAGTTTCTGTAGTTTGGCTCTTAGTATTTGCAGTAATGAATACTTTGTATTATTATGTTCTAATTGTTGCAGAAAAGTACAAGCATCAAGGCTGCAGTTAAGCCTATGATTGGCAACTGCTGAGAAAGCTTAGCACAATGCAGCTGAGGAATGGGAATAATTCCATATAACTTTGCTGCCTTCTATGTGAGTTGGTGCTCCAATTTCACCCACTGTTAGCAACTGCTCTTATGGTGTTGCTTTCATTCAACCAACTACCATGAAGATGACATTTCACAAAACCTGCAAGACTTCTCTCTCCATCCCCAGTGGAAATAAGGCCCATGACCGTCATAGCATATACCTAACCACCAGCCTGGAAACCACAACAATTAATGACATCTTGTTGGGGCCAAATGGGAGCACAAATAACAATATGGGGCAGCTAATCAACATCTTGAGAGCAAAATTGCTGCTTGGACCACTGAATGCACTTTGTTTCCTATGATATAAATATTGTAAGATACCCCCTCCCCCCCCCAAAAAAAAAACAGATAGAGCTGACCATAAATTATATTTTACAGGGTACATAATATTAAAAGAATGGCATAAATGGCAAGCAGATTAAAGACATGAGGAAAGATTCTGTCGGCACCAAACATCTTGGCACTTTGCCATGGTTTGTTCTGCCCGAACTCATCGGTCACAGCGCACAGCTGGACCCAGGGAACAAAACAAGAACCAAAAAATAGTCGTCCAGGGATGGTTTCTTCTCACTTATAATGCTGATCCTGATGGTAACCAGCAGATTCCCAGATCTATACTCTGAACAGCCATTGAACAATTACTAATACATACCTATTCCGCCTTGAGTTTACACACACCCTCTAGCTTTATTTCGCAACAACTGCGCCACCCAAGGTTGATTGAAAAGCAAAGATCCATGGTTTTGAAACGCTGCTATTACTCTGCTTATTTTGCTGTTGTTTATTGGTGTTTTGGACGCGCCGACTGCACCGGTCATCTGGCGCCCGTAACGATTTTTGTTTTACCTAACTTATGAACCGTGCAAACTGTCCCGTAGTTGACATGTTTAGGGAATAAAAATATTTGCTTAGATTCAAGAAAGCGCCAGTTGCCTCCTAAGATGTCAAGGAGCGTGAAGGGCGAGTTATGCTGTCCGAAGTAACGTCAACTTTCTTCCACGAGGCGCGGACATGATATGAGCACATGACGAACGGTGAGAACAGCACCGTATCGATGGCAGATAGGTCTTTCGAACCATGAGTTGCATACGTGTGCCCAATACGTAGCCTGCAGAGCACCACATCTTCTTGCCTGACTGCGAGAACATGATAACCACTGACCCAGCTTGCGTTTTCTTACTCTGAGCTTATTTTCGTTTGTTCCATCCCAACAACGCTGCCATTCATTCTGCAGAAAGGTTTTTATCGCAGGGTACAAATCTCTGGCAGGGATAGAAAGGGAGCGAACACATGGAGCCAGCGCTGCTCGCTTTGCAGCCGCGTCAGCCACCTCGTTGCCGGCGATTCCAGTGTGACTGGGGATCCAACACAAGATAACTTTTTTCGGGCCTGGTCTAGTTGATTCAGACGTCCTAAAATATCCTGTATAGGGGGACATGATGGAAAAAAGACCTCAGACTAAGAACATTGCTCAGAGAATCTGTCAAAATCAGATGTGAAGGCTCATCACTGACTTCAGTGAAACACAGCGCTTTGGTGATCGCTACCAACTCCGATGTGAACACCGACGCGTGTGGAGGCAAAGAAAATGGCCGGACGACGCCGCCGCTCACAAACGCACAGCCCACACGGCGATAAGTTTCAGATCCGTCCGTGTAAGTAAGTGTACAACCGTCGTATAGCACCAAACGCCCAAGTGCTCTCGACCTTCTTTTTCATTTCGGCCAAAGACGCATCTATTGATGGCGAGATCAAACGCCAGGGAGCAGTGGACAGATGATCTACCCGCTTCAAGCTTCGAATGGCAATTTCGCTTTCCCGTAGCAAGGCTTGTATTCGGGTGCCAAAGGTTACATCATATGCCCGAGGTGCACTGCGACGAAAATACACAGCAGGCCGTGAAAAACTGGGTTGTATGCCGGATGAGAGGGTAACTGTCGCAGCTTAGGTGCATAACGCATACCGAGCATTTTCCTTCTCACTGACAAGGGCGGCTCGTGCGATTCCACCATGAGGCTCGCGGCAGGTGGTGTACGGAACGCTCCTATGATCACACGTAAAGGGGTGTGATGGACAGTATCCAGGGCGCGTTTGGTGGACTCACACGCGCTGTCGTAAATGAAATATGCGTAGTCAAGCTTAGAACATATGACTGAGCGATACAATAGCAACAGCGTGCTTCTATCTGTCCCATACGATGTGTACGAAGCACATTTTAGTATGTTCAAGGATTTAAAACAGCTTTCGCGTAGCGTTTTAAGATGGACTTTATACGTCAGTCGGCGGTCAAGCTATACCCCAAGGTATCTAGCCACAGGCTCTGTTGAGATGCGCTGGCCGTACAGACGGATAGACGTATTGCCTCATTGCCGACTACGACAAAAATGCATGGCTACAGTCTTGTTCCTAGAACACCTGAACCCGTTTATGGTGCCCCACTTCTCGATATGATCCACAGCCAACTGAAGATGTCGCACCATCAATGAAGCTCTTGCTGCGCTAGTCCAGATGGTAAAACCATTAACAAAAAGGGCATGACCTACAGACTGTGGAAGCCCATCCCCGATGTCGTCTATCATAACGGCGAACAGTGATACGCTTAGGACACCACCTTGCGGCACACCATTAACTTGATGGTGCCTCTCAGAGAGCGCGCTCCCAACACGGACACAGAAATAACGGTCAACTAAAAAGTTATGAAGAAAAGTACCCATGTTGCCGCGTATACCACGCCTATATAGCTTGATAAGAATACCATGACACCATGTGGTGTCATAGGCGCCCTCTATGTCAAAGAAGACAGCTCCAGCGTGTCGTTTTGCCCTAGATCCCTCACGAATCACGGTGTCAAGAACTGAAAGATTATCCACTGTGCTGCGATTCTTTCTAAAACCACACTGTGCGTTTGCAAAAATGCCGTGATGCTAAAAAAAACAGCTTAAACGGACATTAATCATCTTCTCCATCACCTTACAGAGCGATGACGTAAGAGAAATGGCTTATAATGTAAAGGATCCAGCCCACTTTTCCCGGCTTCAAGAGAGGCACGACAGTAGCTTCTCGGCAAGAAGCTGGAAATTCACCTCTGGTCCAAAGCGAATTAAAGGCCGCTAATAAAACGCAAAGCACGCGACGCGGCAGATGCTTAAGCATATCGTTGTGCACAGTGTCCGAGCCTTCAAACACGCTGCGAAGCCTGGCGATCGCCGATTTCAACTCGACCAGCGTGAAAGGGTCATTATGTGAATGTCATTCACTCGTCGAAAAGTCCACTGCAGATTGCTCACATCACGTTCTATGCCGCACAAACTGTGGGTTTGTGTTACCACCCACGCTGCGTTGGGCCAAGGCCCGGGCAACCTCATTCGCAACATCCAACGGGCGCGTCACAGCCTGGCCGTTAACACACAACACCGGCAGAGCTATGGGTGAAAATTGACCCGAAATACGCTTGATCCGGGCCCAAATCTGCGATGTCGGCGTAAACCGGTTTAGCATGCTCATGTACGCGCACCAGGAAGCACGCTTCGCCTCGCTTAAAGTGCGCCGAGCAAAAGCTCTCGCTTCCGTAAAGGCTACCAGGTTTTCTACATTGCTCCTGGCGTTAAAATCCCGAAACGCACGTTTACGTACCGGCGGATGACGCTCCATGACTCCTCCGTCCACCGCGGAACAGGAGTGCGTCGGGGAGCGCCAGACGTGAGTGGGACATGAGTGGGACAACTGTTGGCACACTCTTAAAGTCTGTGAGTATAATCCTCAATAGAGGGTGGCGTCCTCTCAGGCTCAGTTACAAGCGATTCCTCGAGCTGAGTCTCATATGCGCACCAGTCCGCTTTCTTAAAATTCCAGCGTTGTGGTCTAACACTCAATGCTCTACCTCTCTTAAACCGGACACACACTGCGAAGTAGTCATTTCCCATGGGATCATCTCCGACACTCCACTCGAGGTGTTGGAAGAGCTGGAGGACTGGAGAGGCTTAAGTCTAGCGCTGACGTCTGACCGGACAGCACTGTAAAATGGGTACGAGTTCCTGCGTTTAAAATACATAGTGAAACACCATGAATACAATGGTCACACAGCCTTCCACGAGCATTGGTGACGCCACACCCCATGCGGTGTGATTCGCATTAAAACCGCCAAGAAGAAGAAGTGGTGGAGGCAGTTCAGCCACCAGGCATCTAATGTGCACCGACGGAAAAGCGATGCCAGGTGGAGGGTAAAGAGAACAAAGGGTGATGTGACGATGGTTGAAAAATGGCCACAGCCTGAAGCGTGTGCCGCAAGCTTAACCTTCTCGCTAACACGCTATGATGACCTGCAAGGAGGACAACACCGTGAGCAATGGTCTCCGTCAACACGTCGTTGCGGAACATCGCATAACCTTTCAAAGAGCAGAAATGTTCAGAAGCTAGCTTGGTCTCTTGCAGCGCCACGATTGCAGGAAAGACCCTGCTGACGACGGCTTCGAGATCGAGGGCGTTCGCCCTAATCCATGCATAATTCCACTGTGGAAACGCCTGTAAAAGGACGCATTAAAAAGCGGTGAGATATAGCAAGCTAAAACAAGCCCCGTCTTAAAAGAGCTCGGCTGCGCCAGTTGTGTGCCCAGACGCCTCAGATCGAGAGCTATGGCTTAACTCCGGGGGGCCGTGCCCCACTCTAGGACGAATCCTTGGGCTCCCTCCATCAGATGGAGAAGGGGGCCGGCTGGGGCACGCTTTACGCCAGGGTACTCAGTCCGGGGTGGAGGCGGGAGAGGGCCCATCGGTGGACCTTTACCGGGTTTCGAGGAACCAGTGGGGGCCTCCACCGGTCTCCGTGGCGATGGAGTGCTGTTTTGGGGAACGGGCCCTTTGTTTGTCCCGGACATACGACTTGCCGTTTTAGCACGTTCCAGCTCGGCCAAGCGCGCTCGCTTGGCCTCGCGGGCGCGCCTGTCAGCTTCCTGGCGCTCCAGCGTCTCTGCCACACGCTCACAGGCACTGGCAAGCGGTGTCTGCAGCGAAGGGACCGATTGGGAGGCAGACGAAGGCACGGCCGGCGGCGCACGAGGACTCCGACCACGCCGAGCCGTCGTCTAACCATCGCCCGTTGGTGATCCAGCGCGCACCGAGGAGGCCAGCAGAGCGGCGTCTACTGACTGCTCGATCGGCGGGGAGGGAGCTTGGAGTGCCAGCTGGGAGTCGAGCGTTCGGACTGAGGGAAGAACCGACAGGCCAAATGACCTCAGAAGTCCCACGAACTGAACTGCCGACATGTGCTCGATGACATTACTTTGTGGCAGCGAAGTTTTCACTTTGGGCGCATACGATAATTTTGGGTGGCTGTCGTTGTAAAGTTCCTCGTTGTGAAGTTCCTCGACCATCTCGTCCTCAGCGACGTCACGAAGATCAAAACAATTGGCTACGCCACTGGACGAATTTTTGGTTTTATGTGGTGTTGCTCACATTGGCACGGTCTTTTCATGCTTACCAGTCTCATCCCGAACACTATACGTAAATTCCTCAGCTGCCATGGCCCTACTCGCCTCCAGACCACTAACGTACTCTGCTTCTATTTTTACATTACTGAGCTTGTCGTGTCTGGTGATTTCCCCAAACCTGTCGCAGCCGTTCCGTCTCTAAAACGGTGAGAGGGAAACAGCTTAATCTCTTCACTACCGAAGATCAGGATCCGTGGACCGGGGGGCGCAGATTCTTCTCTGCACTCTGGGGTTATCGAGGTCCATCCCCCTTTCGGAGGACGGGTGTTTTTAAGATGAGAAGAAGCCATAAAAGGTGGTTTTCCTCTCGGCACTGGGGCTCCCCACCCACCGCGAAGCCCAACTGGAGCACGGCCCAACACTCCCTCGGGAGGTGGTCACCGCCAGGGCTACCCCGGTGCTATACGGGGCGAACGTCTCCTCCCTCACGGCCACGTGTAACCGGGGAGACACCTTCCCGTCCTGACCGTGGTTCAGCGCCGCCGCCCCTTGACCCCTTAAGCCTCTGCACGGCCAGGCGCCCCAAGCGGAGACCCGCAAGGAGTGCCCAACCGCAACGCGAGCAACAAGCCGCTAGATCCGTCTGGGGTTCCATGGGCTCCCGGGCTCCCGGATATCCTGGCCAAAGTGGAGTGTTGGGACGTGCCGTGACTAACACGCACGACGCGTCCCTCAGCCACCAGGATCCGATCAACCCAGGAACGCGGGCGAGGGGGCACGGCGAGCCCGATAAAACGAGGATGAGGAGTGATGATGAGCCGGATGCGGGAAAGTGGGTAATGGAAAGGAGCGGGCGGAACAACGAGCATGTGCTTACGTACCGGCAAGGTTGCTACGCCCTGAGAGGAACAGCTCGCGCCGTTACCGGAGCTTGGACCCGAGGGGGCGCTAGCCCCCTACATCGACCGAAGCCGGTGCCCCTGCGGGACTCTGCTTTATAAAAAGTTAGTTAAGGGCGTTAAAGGCTCAGTTGGCGCTATTTGCTAAGAACTGATAATACAAAGCTACCTTCCGTGACGAACCAATGGGCGTAGAGTACGCAACATTGTGCGGTCCCGTGGAGTCTAAGCTCTTAAAGGCCTGGAATTTCGGCTATTCAGTTGTAAGGTTCTCAGGTGTGTTATTTTTTATACAGGACACCACCGTTCAGCACACGGCCCCAGAAGACTAGGCGTAGTACATATGCAGATATATGGAGAGGGTTATGCATGTGCAGGTCCCCTGATCGATCAATAGCGCCCCGGCAAGTTAGCATATAGAGGCCTGAGAGCACCTTAGCGCTCTCCGAACAAATACAGAGAAGTTGAGAGCATCATAGAAAGCTCCTTAAAATCTAAGGAAACTGGCTTTTCAGAAAGTGGAATCAACATAGCAACGGTGCAACTAGGCCACTATCTGTGCCCAATTGACCTTGGATGCTATCTTGGCACGTGCTTCGGTAGGCCAGTATTCGTCTTTCCGATGCACCTGTCCCAAACATTATATTCGACGAAGTATTTTCGCAAAAGGAAGTTGAAGAATAGGGTAAGTTACGTCATCACGTATTTGCAGTATAAAATGGCAGTAAAATTGTAGACCATCAGTTTCTATTGCTGCAAGGTTCGCTGCGCGCGTGATACGAGTGGGTCAAGAACCTGCGTGTGTGCAGCATTTACACCGTTTGCACCTTATACGGCATTGGGTTACGCGCTGCGCGGTGCTGTCGTCGCGTTGTCGCAAAGGTACGTATTTGTGGTTTATTAGACAGCGAGGGAAGAGCTTTTCAGCAGTGGTGTAAATCAGGCTGCATCAGGAAAATTTTACAAAGCGTAGGTGGGCATGACATATACATGTGTTGGTGTTGAGGCTGAAGAAAAGTAATGGGAATAGGGGAGAAGGCTTACTCGAAATTTGGACTGCATGAATCTGGCCTCATTTATAAATGCTGTTTTTGTCCTGATCTGATACTATTGGCTCTGACTGTTTGTTATAAAAGAACCTGCTTAAACCATTTATGAAAACAGTTTATCCATGTCAAATGTTGACCCTGGCCGGCCCTTACAAAAAATCTGCCAATGGGCCCACCATGATAGTGACAGTGTGAGCAAGGACAGCCACTGCACAATGCAAAACTGATAGCTGGTGGCTAAGTGCATTTGGGCAAAACAAACTGTCCCTGAAGGTGTACATGGGTGCAATGGGGAATCCAGCTGGTCCAAGGCTGCTTACTGGACTGTAGCCCTCAGGTATCCAGAGGTGGGCAGAAATCACAACTTGTAATCAGAGTACCTTTTTCAGCTTTGGTCCCCTGATCTAACACTGCCGAATCTGTGAGGTAGGGTTTTCTTCAATGACATCCTGTGAATGCACATTATGTTGTAGGTGCATTCTCTGCCATTATCACTTGCAGAACTAGGGTCCAGGTATGCAATGAATGGGACAAGGACAGAGCTTATTATATTGATGGCACAGTGCAAACTACTTGATGGGTCTCCCACATATTACACTAAGTGTGAATGGGAAGGGGGCTTTGATGTAAAATTATTTTGAGCATTGCCAAAGCACAACAAGGGGAACAGGTGTTGACAGGTAAGGGATTACAATGTAGTCTGTGGCGTTTTGCTTAGGTGTGGTCTCAAATCATTCTTAAGCCTTTCTAAGTGTTTTAAACATAGGAAACTAGGTGCTGAAGGCTTACTCCCATCATATGTGGCAAGGCCCCACCGATGTTACCTTTTGAAACATAATGCTTAATGTAATGCAACCAGGGAAGGGGTCTTTCACTCAGCATAAACAGTGCATAACCAGTGAGAAGATATTTGAAGAATAGTTAAAAGACATACTCTGTCCATGAAGCAATGTAAAAGCATTGTCTGATTCAAACTGTGCAGCTAAATGAACCACAGAAGTTGAAAAGTATGATGCAACACAATTTGACATAACTTTGATACAATTACAAGCCACTTATTCTCAAGTGATCAGAATGTGCTAGATTTCCAATGATGTAGTTACAGGCAAAGATGGTCCATGAGTCAGCTCTACCATGCATTTCCTCCAGCCTTGGATCAAACTGGTGTACATATTCCTATATTGTGTCAGTCTGGTGATATTTTATTGGATATGTCCACTTCTCCTCCCTCTACATGCCATTTTTGTTGATAATTCTATCATGTATTTAAGTTGCACTTATTGTATTTTGTTAGCTGATTTATTTTAGGATTATGACTATAATTTCTACTTCATACCAAAATGGCACAGTGAGCCTGTATGATCAACTTGAAGTGTTTAGCTCTATTGCTTCCATGGCAAGTCAAAGAAGCAATGTCAGCCATGTTAACAAAGCAATGCTAATTATTGAGATGAGTGGAGGATGACTCCTGACTTACTGCTAGTTCTACCCCCAGTATACCCTGTTGACTATCATTTGTGTCCTGTTTCTGTCCTGTTGTATCAAAGTGATCATGGGGGCTCAAAATGAGTTTGTCAGCAAGGTGCTGATGAATGAATTAAAATTTGCCAAATGTGCTTTAGTCTTGGACATAGCTTTGTTGTTTTAAGTAAAATAAGGGCCAGCAGGGGTCATGGTTTGTAGTACAGTTTTGATGAGCACATAATTTGTGTTGTTACCAAAGTATTGACAAAGTGACAACTCAGACTTGCAGAGCATTGAAGCATGGATGCATGGAAGCTGTAGTTATCTGAAATGTGCATGATGCATTTAAAACACCAGTGGCTACTTGATTTAGTACACATTTTGAATGTCTGCCATCAATTGACATTGTGTGCCTTTGCATCTTGGGATTTGTATCCAGCAGGTGGCTACTTCGAGTAATTTATTTGATGCTGTGCTATTTTTGGCTGGCTGCCATGTTGTAAATTTAGAGCGATATTTCAAGAATATTTCAGATCAAAAGACCTGCACACCCAACGTTTTCAGCATTCTTTTTGTCTTGCCTGTATTTTTCAAACTTTCTGATGACACATTTCATTGTGCACAGCTTAACTTAACTGAACAGGTGTCCACGACGGTGACACCCGTGGATCGTTACAGCTCACTTGAGAGAGAACCCGCCCACCGACGGTGTGCCGAGTCTCCAGCTGGCTTCACACCTGTCTGTCAGCCAACAGTGCTTTCATTCCTGGCATTGGTCAGCCATCAGTTCCTTCATTCCTGGGATCGGTCAGCCAACGGTTCCTCCATACCTGGTATCGGTCAGCCAACGGTTCCTCCATACCTGGCATCGGTCAGCCAATAGTTCCTTCATTCCTGACATCTGTCAGCCAACAGTTCTTCATTTCTGACATCGATCTGCGCGAGAGATTGTAATCACGACCCAAAATGCTGAATGTGTCATCAAGGCCCAGCAGTTGGTATTTATGGGTGATGACAACAGTCATATTTTATCACCAATTGCATGAATGATTGGAAATCTGCTCGGCACCATCTGGTTCCCTTGTGAAAAGAAGAACTCATACTATCGTCCAGTTGGAATGTAAGTGGTCAGAATTTGTTTGCCAATGTGTACCAGTAAGCAGCGCAAATACGCGCACCCAACCCCGATGTGGCTTTGGTGTTGGTGTCAGTTGGCCTTAGGTTTCCAATTTGTTCCTCACATGAAAAGCAACTCAAGCTTCCATTTTGAATTGTGCCAAAGCTGCGAATGACACAGACACCTTTCGCTGCAGTCAGGCTTCAATTCGACTTCTCTACAAGACTGGATCTGTTTCACCTGCGTGCCATCTATCTTTCTCACCGCTGACAGGGCTGGGTCTGTTCCACCTGCGTGCCGTCCCCCTTTCTCACCGCTGACAGAGCTGGATCTGTTTCAGGCCCGGACGCCATGCCGCCGGTCCGTCGTTCAAAGCGCCTGTCAGCCGCAGAGCCGGAGCCGGATCCGGCTTCGGCTTCGGCTTCGGAGCCGGAGCCGGATCCGCTGGCGGAGCGGCGCCGCCGTCTCGCCGCCCTGACCAGAGAGCTGGCTGAGACCAGAGGTACATTTGTGGCCTCGGACCGGACCCGTCGATCTCGGGTCGGGATACAGGTGCCAGCGGCTGTGGGATAGCTTTATTGCAGCTCTCCTTCAGCCAGTTAAATGCTAAATGCGTTCGGAGTATGGAAATACACACAGTGAGAGATCGGGGCCCCATTCTACCCCATTGTGAGGTTTTCATTCTGTATCATTCCGGGTGTGAGTTGCCCTGGGTCGACGAACTTCATGCCAGACATGGCAGCTCATTCTGTTATGCATAAAACATCAATATAAATGTCCCTCAACCCTTTGAAAAGAAAGGGGCTATGTTCTTGGACATCTGGCAGCAGAGGAATTGGGCCTGTGGTGGGAATTATCCTGTTTCAATTTTCTTAAAATGGGCAAAAAATCGTTTCCAAACAATGGTTCGTCTGCAACTGAACCTCAGACAACTGAAACACTGGCATTTATGCGCTTTATCGGTTTGTTGCCAGTAAATGCGTTAACGAAATATGTATGGATTATGCACAACGTACACCTAAATGTTGCTGGACCACGCATGGTATGACGTGACTTGTAAGACTATGGACTCCGATATCTTAAGCTACGCATTTGACGTTCGGATTGATCATGACGCATTACGCTTGGGCCCGGAATATTTCCACTCGTGGTGACGCTTGAATTATGATGCTATTGATTCCGATATCTACACTTAGCCACCGGAATATGATAACCACGCCTGATGATATAGAATCAACCCGCACCCACCGTGCCCTCCCGCATCACCCACCGCACTCACCGCACCCACTCATACCCACCCGCACCTACACCAACCACCGCACCCACCGCACTCACTGCACTCACCGCACCCACCCATACCCACCCATACCCACCCGCACCCACCCGCACCCACACCAACCACCGCATTCGCTGCACTCACCGCACGCCAAGCGATGTCGGCAAAAATCTGGAGCTTTGTAGTCTTGAGTTGGCGAAAGACCTCATTATTGTAATGAAATAGGAATCTTCTATGAGAACACTGCCTGTGCGTTACGAGGTCTCTTTTCTGTTGTTTTCACAGCCGCTGTACAAAATGCAAGTAGCGCTGCCAGTAAGGAGTCGTTCGAGCCGAAGCGAATCCTGGAGGCCACAGAACGATTTTCGAGGTTTGCGCAGCTGCCTTCGTCTGTACTGGATCTGCCTGACGGACAGTGAGTAACCTAAACCGGGAGGTATGAAACCACGAAAACAAGACATGCATTTGGCCCGGTTCATAGTTACCAGTATCCATCCTAAATCTTGTTTTATGTTTTCGCAATGCTTTGCTCGAAATGGTGTCCTGTTTATGTGTCCTAACATTGTGTCCAAAACTGTCGTGTTTCATAGCCAGGCAGACCTTCGTCATCCGGTTGTAAGTATGCAGGTGTGCATGCTGACCAGATAGTATCGAACACTGAAGTCACCAGCATCAGCCGGATCTTGTGGTTGTGCACATAACACAAAGAACAGAACCTGGTTTAGTAGTCTCTGGCATCTCGCTTGTCGCCGTTTTCCATGTTTAGTGTCGTTTTCGTCGGAATCCATGTTCCGTTCGCCGGCGTTGACTGCGAGCTAGTGCTTCCGGCTGCCGCCAGGATCGCCTCGTCGCCGCCGTCGCGCGCCGCATGTGCGCCATAGTGCACTGTCAGCGGCCACCCGTGTCCGGCAGGGGCGAGGCGATGATGCGGGAGCACGGAGAGGCAGAGCGAGCGCGACTGCAGCGGGTGCTGCGGCTGGAGGCGGAGCTGGCCGAGGCCACGGTGGCCCAGCGCCAGCTGCAGCTGCGCGTTGACCAGCTGCGCCGCGACCTGCCGCCGCCCAGCCGGACGCTCGGAATTGTCCAGCGCCAGCAGAGGGAGCCCGCCGTCCAGAGGTCAGCCGGGGTCGCTTGGCGGGGCCGCTCGCCGCCGCTGGGTGGCGTCAGGCCTCGTCTCGAGCTGTTCTGTCCGTGCTCCGTCGCCTTGTGACCGCAGTGCGAGGGCGAGGCCACAGCCTAGCGTGGCCGAGGGGGTACAGCTTGGAACTGGTGCAGGCGACCGTGATCCCAGCAGCAGTGACAGTGGCGTGAGTGCGGCGCGGTCGGCCGGCGCCGGCCGCCTCTTAGTGGTCCAGGTCTGGTGACCCGTCCAGTCCGGCCCGCCCCGGACTGATCCCTGCCGTCCTCACACTGACCCGCGCGGCGGTGCGGCGGAAGTGACCCAAGGCCCTCCCTGCGGCCCTAGCCGGGAGCATGCCTGTCGAGGCTAGGTGCGAGCCTGTATTGGTGGCTGGTCCCGCCGTCTGTGTGGGTCGCTGATCGCTGCTGCTGCTCATCTCAGTCTCATGAAATTAATCGCGATCCTTGTCCGCCGACCCAACTGCAGCAGATATTTAGTCGCCTTGTGACGTGGGATGCCGTAGAGGTGTGCATTGTAGAGAGAAAGGAGGTATGCCGCGAGGGGAGCAGTGTCGGCAGGCGGGGTAATACCACGGTCGCGCTTGCAGGGTGCGGAGGTCTGAATGGGCCGTGTTGACGGGAGTGATCAGCCTCACATTCTGGTCGTGCCTTACGCATGCTGAACTAACCACTACGTTTATCTGCCCCTCATTTTAACGCGAATATAACGTCTGACCGATATACCGCGAATATATCGGTCAGGCGTGTGCCGTGGACCGAAATTGTGGCGTAACCTGGTCACTCTTGACTTGCGACTTTATTCATATCACGGTCTGGTCCGGTCTGTGATCCAGGTCAGTATGATCTGAGCCCTCAGCCAGGCCATGCATCGCCCGGTGTTTGTTATCTTTGTCGGCACGATTTGACCTCCCAGCCGGGTCCTTCACCGTTCACGTCCCTCACGGTCTATGATCCCAGTCAACACGGTCTGACCTCCCAGCCAGGTCATGCATCGCCTTTGTCTCGCCCGATCTTGCAATCCAGGTCAGGATGATCCGACCTGCCAGTCTGGTCATTCATCGCCTTTGTCTCGCCTGGTCTGTAATCCGTGTCAGTGCGGTCTGACCTCCCAGCCGGGCCTCCTGGAAATCTTAATCTGTCGAGTCCGTGACGCAATGGGAATAACGGATGGCCTCTAGCCCTGATTGTAGAGGTCGTCTGGGTCTGCAAACCGGTTTGTTGTCTTCTTGCGCGGTGTGCTCTATCTCTACCAAGTTTTGCCGAAACGGAAAGGGTTCTGGCAGAAAGTAACAGTTTTTCGATCGGATGTGGAAAAGCCATCTGCACAAACGTGCAGAATTTGTCGTGCGCTTTGACCATTGTCTGACTTGACCTGCCCATACAGACGGGGTGTGAGCGATCTGCTCTGACCTGACGTGACCCGTTGTCCCCCGCGCAGGGATTACGCCCTGCTGGTGGACGAGTTCAAGCAGCTGTGCCACCTGTACCAGCTGACTGAGAACCTCATGGTGTCGACCGAGTACGACATGTTCTCCAACGCGACCTGGATGGAGAGCGTGCGGCCGCGCTACCACACACTGGCGCGGCCGTCGCAGGTGTTCGTGGCGCCCGCCGAGTGACTCCGCCGGTCCGTCCCCGCTCGCGCCGTGGTGCCCGGCGACACGGCCTCCAACCGGGGGCCGGCGGCTCTCCCCCTCGCCCTATGTGGGGACGTGCCTGGGCTGATGTGGCGCACCCCGCGGGGCGGGAGGAGTGCGGGTGTGTGCTGAGGCGGTCGACGGCCGGCTGGATCGGCTCACCCGCAGGCGCGGTCGCGCTGCTCTGTTCGTTCTGGAAATGGGGGGGGGAGGGGGGGGGGGGGGGCACTCGTCGACGTCTGACTCTATCCGTTGAGCGAGCCGCCGACGGAAGGACTGCCGTTACAAGGCGCTCCACCCGTCATCCCATCCGCGTCTCTGGCCCCGCGGCATAGCGGCACGGCCGTCTTTTGCTAGCCTCTGTTGGAAGGTGCTGCCATCTCAGCCGAACTCATCCTCGCGGCTGTACGTCTGCTTGTCGTTCCTAAAGTCAGTGAGTCCTTGGGAAATGATCGTCTGTCAGTACTGAGAGTCCGCTTGTAAGGTGATGCTTTGGATATTGGTCCATCTTCACTCAGATATACAAGACTGCGTAATAAAGGGCATGTTATGGTCCATGTGTGAGCTGTACTTTGCCCGGCGGCGATGTGTGTATGCGTAGCACGCATATAATGTGATGGCATGAGCAATGACAGTTTTCATGGCTTCTTCGTTTGATCGTGGCACAACAAGTGACTCATGATCGTGACATAACAAGTGACTGATAGTTCCAGATAGACGCTTAACCTTGAAGGTCAAACTTTGCAACTTTGCAAAATAATTTGGAAAGGTCGGGGCTTTTTGAAGGATACTGCTTTACGTGCTAAAGAAGATTCTGATGTTAAAAATCGACGGAGTTCCTGTCTCATGATTCCGAATTTCAGATGCCGGTAGTGCAGCCGTTAAGCGTTGTTTAAATTTCCATACTTTTTTCCATATTTAAATTTCCATTTCCATACTAAACCCTGTACCGTGCCGTGCCGGTAGTACAGTAGCCCAGCTGGGCTTAAAATCCCAAACCCTGCACTTCTGGGCAATCCCGTGCTTCTGGGAAACCAAAAGTACGAGGTTCGATTCCCCGCAGTCCCCGCCATTCCTGTCGGGGTGAGGGACAGGCGACGCCATCTGGCCTCAGCAGCTGAGTGCGCCGTGAAGCCCCGATGACAGCGACGACGACAATCTCAAATTTCACCCTGGAGTGTGATCTTCAGATATGAGCACTTTAAAGCACGCTGGTTGATGCACCGAAGGGAAGTCAGATTGTTAGAAGCTATTTGTTTTTCAGGTGATTGCAGTTTTCCCATATCTACCTTGGATTTCACCTTGGATTTTGGCATTGAGAGGTCTGGACTTTGCATGCACTTAGTTCATGCAGTGAAGAAGGTTCTGATGGTCTAAAGCGCAATGAGTTCATAGCTTTTGGTTCGCATGAGGTTCTCCGTCCGCTCCCCGTCAAATCCCCTAAAGTGCGTGGCCTGCAATTAATTAATAACATCCACAACATGCTAAGAAGTTTGCAAACTATCCAGAAAAGCTTTATTTGTCTATTCCAGTTTGCTAGGTTCGTAGCGCACGTCTGTCTGTCCGTCTCTCTGTCCGCTTTCTTTAGCGAGACGCACAGCTTGGACGGCTGTACGGATTGTCGAGATTTTGTGCACTGGATGTCATCAACCTTTGAAACGATCCATAGCATAAACTCAGTTCTATCTTGTGCCGGTGTCGGTCATGGTACGCACAAGAGCTGGGGTGTATTTTTCGTATATGTAGGAGAAACAGAAACATACAGCACACTGGCTAATTCGCCGCGTCGTCGCGACGTCACTGGCTAATTAGTCGCGTCGCAAAGCTCGAGCAACAACGAACATAGCATCCCCATACGCACGGTAGCGATGGACGCAAACGCTACAATTACGTACGTTTGCAAGGGCATCTGCGATGGACATTATGCATATAGATATGACATCAATGGTCGTGCTTCTCGTGGAATGAGCAGGAGGATGGACAGATATAGTATTTCATATTGGTATGTTATCTCATATATCTAAGATATGAATATCATATGTCTGATATAGATATGTTCTCTAATATCCCAAAATATATGTTTGTCAATTCTAGTTATTCTACTAGGAATAGCTATAGTACTAATAGTTACAACCCGGAAGCCAAATTATTTTGAGATGTTTGCATGTTTTGAGTCTTTGCCGAAGTGGAAGCAGACTATTTTGGATATTTTATGATGATGAAAGGCGAAATTGGGTTCGCGTTACACAGCGAAATTGCTCGCATTTTTGCTGTATGTATGCATGAGTGTATGTGTCATGCGTGATTGCATTGCATGCGCGACGTGTTCTTTCCGTTGACCTTTGACCCACGGACCGTAGTTCATCAGTGTTGTATCAAATGTAAACGGGACGGATGTTAACCAATGTTTTAAGCGAACTATAAATGGAGATTGTGTTGTGTCATCTTGCGTGGTGGAATTGAAGAGCATGAGTATGGGTGAGTTATCTGATGTTTGCTTGATAACGTCGTTTCGCCAGCAGCTCCTGGTATGTTCAAGATCAATAACTAACACAAGGCACCTCGATTCCTTTTGCTGATTAGGAAGGGGTAGCGATACGCATGGGCACAGCCACGTGGGAAGTGGGTGGATTGGGTGAGCACGCACTTCTTCGTAAGGGCACTTTGTTCAAAGAACGCCCGTCCGGTTTATTAATCATCTGCTTGCATGTTTGTTTTATTCTGTGAAGGCGACCTTGCAGTGATAGGGTTTTAGTGGTGGCTAGAGGTAGTGGTGGTTTCATTATTCAGGCATTCCGTTGCGCTGTAATTTTACCACGAAGCGTCATGCAGAAGACGGTGTAGATAGGAAAAACAGTTCAGTGTTAGATCTTGCTGGGGTTGATAGTGATTTTTGAAAACTTTTTGTCTGTTTTAAGAAGACGAAATCGAATTCAAAACCATCATGGGGTTTGGCCGATTGACGATGTCATCTGCAGCTATGTCAATTTCCATCTCTACCATTGCACGATGTGGTCTGGTTCCTGCAAGATGACTGTGCGCTCGCCAAAATAAATAAGTTACCTTTGTGTGGAAGTAAAAGAACGTCTTGATTGTTGCCTCTTTTCAAGAAGACCAGTGCATTATAATCATATGGGACACTTCATTGAACGTGAGCCAAGTCCAAGCTTCTGAAACCTAAACCCTATTCCCATTTGTCACGAACGAGCTTTGCTCTGGTGCCACGGCAGTTCCTTCCGGTGCGTCGACAGTCGTCATTCCGTGCGTCATTGCATCGTCATCGCATGCTGACTGTCAGTTTACGTCGCGAATGACGTCAGCGGCCGCTCACCGGCTATCCGCGGCCGGGTCTGTTAGCGACTGGGGCTTAGAAGCGGTTAAAGGCCATGCGATATCAGGTCTTGCCGGCTATTTACGGCCAGGTTTGCTCAGCTTGACCTCCATGGACTGTTTTAGGAAATTATGTCCCTCCTGTGGACCCTTAAAGACGTGGCGGACTTCACGTGGCTGCGGATTCACGTGGCGGATTCACTCATACGTGGCGGATTCACTTATAGGTGGCAGATTCACCACCAGTTTCCCACAAGATCACCACCAGCGTCAGGTCTGGGACTCAGGGCCCTCTTCCCAGGCAGGGACAAGGTCGGCACCCGCCATAAGCAGTGACCGGGAGGCCTGAAACGTTGCGGCTTCTGTGTCAGTCACCTGTCCACAGTGCTTAAAAGAGGGTCCTGTGTCGGCAAGGGAACACTGATGAGCATTGGCAGGGGCGGGACCCCGAATGCTAGGAGGCCTGGTATGCTGGTCGAGGCCCTCGGACACGGGAGTGGATATGAGAGTTTGCGACGAGAGGGCACGATGAGACGATGGAAGGCCCTCCATCACATTTCAGCCATACGCCAGTCATGCTGGGGCGGAGTTTATGCCAATTATTGGACACCTGCGGAGATAAGGAACCTCTTTACGTTAAATAGGACCCCTGCGTATATCCGGGGTCAAATACCCGGGTCAGGGAGCTCCGGCGTCATGTAGGCAACCAATATATGACTGATACCTCTAAGGGCTTCCGTATCGACCTGGTGGATCGCCCCTGTGTCGCCAGCGTGACCACCGTCAGGCACCCTGCACTGTAATGGAATGGCCTTTTTCTTTAGCTCCTAACCGATAATACCATGTTCTCCTCAGTGTACTAGCGACACTGCCGTTACTCGGAAAAGACAAGGACAGGGCTAAAAAAGTGCCTTCTGTCATCGAAGAAACTATGAAAAAGCCTGACCTGCCACATGCAGCCAAATTTATCAGAAAGCGTCGCATTATAGCTATAAATGCCATAAACCTTACGAAACAGAAATAAAGAAGTGCAGTGAGTGGCAAACATCACCAATAATTTCGTTTTGGAAGGTTCATTAAAAAAAATTGATCCGAACCACTTGAATGGATGAATTTCTGGAACCAGCGCTCACGCTGAACAGTGCTTGTTGTCTGAGCCCTGACCCCCACCATCCGATCTCGCAATTCCAGGCAACGGCAGCGTTCAGTGGCGAAAGCTTAACGTGCCGCAATGCTCGGCACCGTCCGTCCTGCCCTCTGACGTCAACTGACCTTTAGCGCGACCGCTGCCACCGGCCGTAGGCCATACCTGTCAAGGCAAATAACGAGCGCCCTAAACCGACGCAAACCCACCCTGCCACGGTTGGGTGGATCTGAAGGCAGGCGCTCTAACCAACTGAGCCACCGGGAGTGAGCATTTGAGCATCTGAGCATTTGCACTGAGTATCATTTGCTAGCCATGCCAAAAAACCCAGTGGTAAGGACCTAGGTCTTAGTGCATGAATGGCCAACGCAGCGGGCTAAGACCGGTGAGCGCGTCAGTTCGGTTCAAACCAAGACGGCGCATGCATGGAGAGAGGCGAGAACATTTTTGGTCATCGATTGCATCACAACCATAAATGGCACGTAACAAAGCCCGTGCACTTTCTCACGAAATACTGGGTCAGTACCAGTGTTGGAGAAAGAGCTGTTACATGGTTTAATCCACCCATAGCAAATCACTCTCCATCGCTTTGCTGTCAGTTGTACACTCATTTTGATGTCCCAGTTTACGTTGCCTTAAGTTCAGAATTGCTATGTCGTTTCACATCACAACTTCAGCCTAAGTCTATAACTGCAGTGTCTGAAATACAATTTCGTAGCTTTCCATATTGCCCAAAATTCATATTTCTAGCATTTACATTCCAAGCCTGGGAAATCTTAACTCCCCAATCCAAAACCGCCAACCAGAAATCCAACACTGGATAAGCTATTTCATAGCCTGGGTTACATGCATGGCGGGTCAATGTCCGCGTATCGAGCGGTGCTCAGCGGGATCAGCTCAGTTCGAATTTCGGGCGATGCGACTGTTCCATTATCTGTCAACCATATTTGATGTTGAGCAAATATTCTGATTCCAGATTGATTCAAGTCAACGACTGAGTTCAAAATCCTCACTTTTTAAGTAGCATTTGGGGCAGCGTGCATATCATAAACGACCATAGCATTTCTTCGCTAACCTGTCGTGGGCATATTCAAGTACAGCACATCATATATTCTAGCTATGGTCCGAGGACCTAACGTCCATACACCACGGGCTCATGAGAAATAGGGCAGGGCGTGAAGTACCTGTTGCATTAGTCAGCACTGCACCATTACAACCCTCTGCATCTCACCAGGGCCTGCGGCGCCAGTACCCATTGCAGCGGCGCTGGCCACTCACTGGAGTGCCGCTATATGGACCCCTGGACTATCGAACATCCGACAGATGGGTGGCCAGGTGTCCAGCACAGAAGGGGCCGCGTGTCCGAGACAGGAGCGGCGAGGTGTCCGGCACAGAAGGGGCCGCGTGTCCGAGACAGGAACGGTCAGGTGTCCAGCACAGAAGGGTAGGCGTGTCCGAGATAGAAGCGGCCGTCGGGCACAGAAAAAGCCGCGTGTCCGGCACCGCACTGGCCGCGTGTCGGCGCATGAGAGGTAACATACCCATCACACGAGCAATCCTACAGCACTAAGGCGGCAGTGTTTCCGGCACGAAAGAGACCGCGTGAGTGACACAGGAGCGGCCGCTCAGCACTGGAGTGCGCTCACCTTCAGGACTGCAGCTGCCGCGCGTCCAGCACAGGAGAGGCAGCACGTCTGGCACAGGAGAGATCGCACGTCCAGCGCTGGGGTAGGTGCGTTTGGCACTCTGGTGAGCACACGCCCGGCACTGGAGGGGCTGCGTGTCGGACACAGGAAGGACCGCGTGTCTGACGCAGGGCTGGGGAAATACTGGTGCCGGGCTGCGAAGCGCTTAACACTCGCCCTGAATCGCCATGTTTCATGACTGGGACTAATAGAGGGTAGGGGGAGGTCGATGGAACTCCCTGCCGTTTCCAAACAAGACAGGGAAAGCCTCTCGGAAAGAAACGGTGGATTAGCCTTGACGACACCTTGCAATTAGCAACACGTTGCATAATGATAGATCAATAATTGGCCTCACTAGGCCAGGTCGAAGATAAATTTCGCTTAAAAGCAACTTTTTTCGCTTCATGCCCCCTTACGTGCAAGATCATATCCCGCAGTGACACGGAATTTAAAAAGCCATGTTTCCACGCATACGATGTGGGTACTTGTTAACGTAACGATGTAATGCGCATCGTCGGTTGCCGCTCGTCGCCAGCGCTGACAGTGGATCGCCGTGCAGTGATCCTAAAAGTTAGTAGCTTCTCAGAAAGCAGAATTGCTAGGGACACATGTTTGATGGCACAACACGCGCAATGTATACCCCGGTGGATGTCAAAGTTTGGGCGCGATCGCACGACGTGCAGGAGAGGCGTCCTCCGAAAGAGTAAGGGAGGCCACGTGCCAAGATGATCGCTACTTGAAGCTCTGGAGGTTGTGCACGGTCTTCCGGCCTCGGACCCTCAGCATTTCCACGGGATCCCCTCATCAGGTCAGCAGGTACTGCAGGCGCGCTTTTCAATCAGATCCTTATCCATTCTGCTAAAATCCAGAGGCTGGTGCAGACATGGCATGACAGATTCACAGCCTGGCCGCGCACTGGGGACTGGGTGATGCCAAATTTTAATCATGGAAGTGAAGCTGTTGCCTGCCCGATCAATGAAGTGACGGTTTTGCACCAGGCCGCCAATCCCGACGACCCGACCAGGGTGTGGGTGTTACCAAGTGCATCACTGTTAATCTGGCCCACACTAGAGTCGCGGTAACCTGCGAGCAAATGAAACACCCGATGAAAGCTTGAGCCCCAAGGCGTACCACTGTCTCTCAGTATAGGATGCATGAAATCTAAATATGCGGACACATGGAATTCGATCCATCATCTCGACATAAAGAAAGACAATTCTGTAACTGTCTGTTTTGTACTAATTTCCGATGGGTAAAACCCTCGTACCAAGCTAAAGCTCTTCAAGGCATCTGCTCCCAACCCTTGAGAAATGTCACCAAAAACGCTTCCTAGTTTCCCTTAATTTGATGAGGATGTGATGGGAGGGAAATAACCGGATTGAAAGCCGGCATCAGTTTCAATACCGGCCAACTCGTGTCGAATTCTTAGGAAAATGCATACTTGGCACGATGCAGGAAATCGAGCCGATCATATCGCGTGGTTCGCGATGTTGTTTGCTATTTTTAGTATTTTTACTCATCATTTTTGTCGTTTATCACTTAGATTTCAGCCTACTACACACCAGTTTTGAAGACCTGCACCCGTGCTCTCAATTGTGAAGGGTCAGATCAGTAACTGGGTCAGATCTGGCGAGAAAACTTTTCATTGCATTTCGGAGTCAGGCCTTTTTCCTTCCTGAGCCCTCCCCCCCCCCTCATCCTTATATGATCTACCTAAATCTAGCGATTATCATGGTTCTACAGGAACCCGAAAATAAAATGACTTGGTTAGGTGGCATATCGTGTTGCACTTTATCAGGTCATTCTGCATTATTGGGCTATTCTTTGTCCTTTGACCTGTGTTTGTCCCCTGTTTGACCTTTGTCAACCGCTACATCGGCAGTCACTGGTGACACAGTGCCCTCGGATCAGTGCTTTTCACAGATTGTGCAGCCTAAGCTCATTTAACATACTAAGCAGCATAAAATATCAAAATAAATTCAATTATTGCCAGCTGTAAGAATCGTGGCTGGCTTCAGCACCTTGCGACGAACATGATCAGTCTGCTACGCGGCGTTTTGAATCATTGTGCCAGCTGAGACCGATGGGTTCGAATGCTCACAGCGTGGCCGTGAATCGGGTTCAGAATCAGGATGTAAGCTACCGTTGGCTGTACTTGTGCCGCGGGGAGCTCGCTCGATTAAAAGACGTAACCAGTCGTCAGTGTCTTAAGACACTGTCCATCTCTTCTAAAGATCTACCACTGAGGGCGTCCATAGTTAAAGCGTTAAAAAGGCCATTATAATGTATTACAACCGGCAAATATGACTACAAAGAAAGCAGTCCTATATCACAAATGCAGAGGGCAGCGTATTTTTCGTTAGTAATCGGTTTTCATCCCTACTCACTTGAGCGTAGTCGTCCTAACAGATACTTTCTTCCTGTAAGAATATGTACCAGAAGCACTGAGTAAGGTGTCTCGATTATTCTGAAAGTTCTCGGGTTAACAATACAATAATATCAAGTTTGTAAAAAGCCGTAGAAAGCAAACACAAACAGGATGCGTGAAACTACCGCTTATTCAGTGTGCATATTGAACTATCGCCAGGTGAAAGTTGAACATATTTTGCTCAACAGTGACATGAGCATTTTTCCCACGACCGAAACTGCACCAGCATTCCAACGACCATGCAATGGTAAAACAGGATTTAACAGTGGCAGTCAGCAGTGATTTCGCATTCGTCAAATCACGACTTACAGAAGATTCTTCCCTGAGGACGCCAACGAAGATCCTGCCACGAACACCTCGGGCGCCACATCATCATCACTCCAATGTCCGCCTGAGCTGTCCAGGGGCGATGTTACGGCACGGCTCGGGACGGAGGGTGACTTCCAGCATGATAGCACAATCACGTCCACACTACGTGTGCCGCGTCGCCCGATCGTGTTTTCTGGATTAGTTGATGACCTTTTCCCTGGCATGCACACCGGCGTAAAACTTCGTTACTCGTCTCCAAACACGCCAGACCTGTCGCCCCTGACCTTTACCGCCGCATCCGATTATAAAAGCCACGTCCGCATGTAAGAGCCAGCTTGCCGTCAAAAGCTCCAGGTCGCCTTGAGACCTGAGATGGGCGCATCACCGTCGACAAGCATCACCCGACAATCGGCCGCCCGCAGCGGGCTCAACTGCTGTACACTTCGGACCGCCAGGGGGCCATGTGAGGCATCTTTCGCTGTCACGATTTGACGGATGTAGAATCTCTGATAACTACCACTGTGGCTCCACGTGTTTTGCCATTGAAGTGACAGCTGTTGGCGCCCTGCAGCGTCAGTGCACGGCCCGGCACTGCCCCGGCCATGCCGGCTACCCGGCCCCTCTGGCGGGTCGGGCCAAGAGTGTCCTCGGGGCTCGCGCTCGGCGAGGTTGGCTTCCACTTATTTTTGCCGATGCTGGACAACATAACTCGTATCTCGACAGCTGACGTTTATCCGGGCCACGCAATGTTTTTTTAAAGAGCTGGCGTGTATTGCTGCCCGATCCACCTGTGCTATCTGGTGAAATATCTTCCAGTATTCAGAGGCCGGCTAAATAAATACAGGAGTTGGCATAAAAGCATGACCAGATGAGGAGCATCAGATCATGACAATCCCTAGACTTCAGCCAACCATGAACTAATTTTGAGAGCTTTTGCCCCTGCTCCCAGCTCTGAAACGAAAATGGGTCAAATCTGGGGAGAAAATGGTTTTTATTGTATTGCAAAGCAAGCCAAGCTTTTTTTATCCTAAGTCCCTTCTTTTCGATCAGCCATGTGCATTTTGCAAAACTGCATCCCTGTAGTCCTACATCTACCGATTATCATGGTTCTGCAAGCGCCTGAAAATGATATTACCTTTGGCTAGGTGATGTCATCGTACAATCCGCTGGCATTGTTGGCGACCCTCACTATCTTCGTATATTATTACCGGCGCAATCATGCACTTCCTAACGTGGTCCCATTCAACAGAATTGAGTACGAATCCCATGCTATGTGGTTATCTGCAGATGCGCACGGTATTTTTGAACACCTCTTCCGCCTTCCATTAGCTTCATATACAAACGAATGGCAATAAAAACATTCTGTCTTGTGCCAGTCAGCTGGCCACCTCGCCAAATCTGCGGTGCGGCGGGCAGTGTGCGAGGCCGATACCGGCGATATTTGGCCTTTTACCCCAAAGCCGCTGTTCCTCTCGGCAGCAGGGCACACTGGATGAATCCTCGACATGTGCGACTCCAACATCCTCCCTTTTGAAACTACAGTTCGGGCTCCCACGAACAATGAGCCCCCTAGGTCGGCAGGGCCCAGGTAGAAGGCCTTCTATCAGGAGAGGTCCTTTGTCAACCCTGTGCCCTCGCCTCCTTACCCAGGTTCTGGCTGCGCACCTACATGGGTGAGCTTCTTGAGCACCGAACAAGGCTATATAAGTATGATCGCATTGGCCACTGAAGAGCCAGCTAACCTAGCAGCACGAACATTCAGCCTGCGTTACACATGCCCTTGGCATTACATAGGCTAAAATTTGCCACACATTTCCATTGAAGCGGGTTAGGGTCGCTTTCCCTTCAGAGACGTAAAGGCTCGGAACAGTGTCTCCCAGAAGCTCAGCTGTGTAACAATGCATGTTAAATTAAATGAGAGGGAAAAGACATTCTCAACAGGAGGGCATCTTGCGGAGCAGTTGATGACCATTTTCGGAAATGATGCGCGCAGGAGTGACTATGTTTTGTTTACATGAACTGGAATGCATATGTTTTTGTCGCTGAAACTTGGGTGTGTCGAGAATCTGCGTGTCACTGAGTTGTGACAGCCACATGTATTGTGGGCATTTCATTCTTGTAAATACGTAGATAAACACACGACGAATTGTCTAAGGACATGCTTGTGAATTACGCACAGATTTTACTTTTCGATATGCAGGAGAGCTGTGCAACTTGACTATATTGGCTTAACAAGCAGGCGCGTTTATAAGAAGCTGATGCAAACTGCTATGTCCCAAAGGTTATTGTTGTGACAATGCACGTGAGCTCTCAAGAACATATTATACAGGATTGATGTTGTATACTATGCTATGCAGGGATATATATATATATATATATATATATATATATATACATATATATATATACATATACATATATATATATATATATATATATATATATATACCATAACGGAAACAAAAGAGGAACAAATCCGAGATTTTCGTTCCTGTCCCTAATAGCGCATTCCAAGACTTAGGCCCCACAATCATTGAGAAATGGACACCCACGTTTCGGAGACCACTGGCACGGTCTGGAATGCGGTCTGGGACCCTGTAATGGTGTCGGGGTGGTGAGCGGCGGGAGTCTGGTGAGTGTGAGCTGCTTGCAATGAGGTCGGTAGCCTGCGCGGGCGGTGGGTCCCGCACACGCTGCCCTCAGTCACAACTGGATGGTTCAACGTGAAGCCTGATCCTTCTGCTCGGCTACTGGCGACGCTACATAAACGTTTAGGTTGTTCGGTGTCGCAAGGTCATGTCGGCTGCCATACCAGGACGCTGACGACACATGCGCCGTTCCTATTGCAACATGTCAGCTGCTGGCCGGCGCGGCTCTCAGTGCGGGCTCGCGGCTTGGTTGTTTGGATTAGAGCCCTATGACCAGTAATGATCATTTTAGGTCTATGGCATGAAAGAGATTGGATAACAGTGGGGCAGGACTACATGCACCTGGAGGTCAACCGCCGAGCTTTGCCCCGCGCAGGGACCCATCTGCGGGGCATGCGCAGGGCGTCCGTTCCGGGTTCTCCTCCATGGAGCCTCTCGGCTCACGCCTGGGTGACGCACGCAGCCTGTCCCGGACAGGCGGGCGTCGCGAGGATGCGGGACGAAGCAAGAAACAGGATGAGGGGGTCGGATGACATTACGACTTGAAATTTGTTTTATTTGGGGCGTTTTGGCTCTTTCGGACCACTTCGCGCCTTGAGCATAACAAGGGCGTTATGTAAAAAGAGCGTTCATATCCTTTTGAGCATGCTTGTAAGTTACAGCCTACAGTCCGACACAAAACAGTCTTGTGTAATTTTAGTCGCCATAACCTTCAAAAAGTCGAACAAGGTCGCTGACCTTAACTGAGCATGCGACCCTTTGGTTAGAACAATTATCTAGGTTCAATGGGCCCTTCGAAAACCAATCTGGAATTTAGCCGTGTCTGACCTCATTTGACCCGGAGGTCATGACCTAGTAAACTCAAAATTCGACCTAAGCGAGTTCATGTACAGGTTAACACACACTCTGAATTTGGTGTCTTTAGCTTTCTTAGTTACTGAGATCTCAGTGGGAAGGGGTCAAACTGACCCCTCCCCCACCCGAGCGAAGGGTATCCAACCGGCCGCTCGGGCGCAGCGTTAAGCTTTGACAGAAGGCAGGCCACACGAGACGCAATCGCGAGGCCCGAGGGACATCTGGCGCTCCTACGCATGTGCGGTGAATTCGGAACAGTGCATGTGCCGAGGCAACTGCTGGACGGCTTGGATTTTGTCGAATCTTTGTGATGTACCTCAAGGTGTATGCAGTGCGTCGAAGGGCGAGAGGCATACTGTATGCATTTACTTATAGTGAGGATATTGGAAATGTCCGTTTAAGGTTGAAAACAGAGGAGGAACACCGCTACCCTGCGGAAGCCAGTTTTCTAGGACAAACATCGCAAGCAGCCGATCGACACCCCACACGGAACGGCCACGTTCCCAATAGAAATCCTGCCATATAATGCGCCAAATTTTCCTTAAACCCTAACTTATGACGACTGAAAGTGAATGTTTCTTTAACTGTCAGATCGTGGGCGCGAGTAATGTCTAGGAATACAGCCGCTGCTCGGCGTTTTTGAAGAACTGCACGACGAACGCCTGTTTCTAGGGGATTAAATTGTCATAAGTGGCACGGTTGCGTTTTAATCCACATTGTTGGTTTGATATCATCTTATCGTGATCTATTAACCAGGAAAGGCGCTTTCCATCCATGCGTTTCAGGAGTTTTCGAAGGCAGCTGGTGAATGCAATGAGACGATAGTTGGCTTGGTCACGAGTGTCCCTGCCTGGTTTTGGAAGTGGAGTTATTACTGTGTCCTTCCACGTCTTTAGAAGAAAAAAAAACATGGGAAGACAGCATATCATTGCAGATGTTTAAAATGGCTTGAAGTATGTTGTCAGGAAAATGATGAAAGAATAGTTTAAGTTATCCTGACCTGCTGAAGCATTACCACGGCATTTAATTGCATCATGAACCTTTTGGCAAGGAAAATGTTATCTTGTTGGCCTCCGTATTGCTTGAAGGGAAACAGGTCCGAGGCAAATGAAAACTAAGCCATGCATGATCTATGAATTGCAGCTTGTAATCGTGTGATGAACTACAGTTGGCTTTACTTTGGGCAAGGCCATTTATGCTCTATGGCGGTGTAGTCGTTGATTCTGAAAACTGGACGTAAAAATGGAAGCCGCTTGCCAGAAAGCACTCGGAACAGTCCCAGAATTTTGCTTAGTGAAGTGACCGCTGTGAACTGCAATGGAAATTTTGCCAGGATCGGCGTTTTGTAGCCTTTATGAGTCTCCTGATTCTTGGGCGTTGATTGTTGCGGGCTTAACAGCCCGCAGGAGGAGTGCCGTAAGTTCGTTGATGACTTCGGAGGCACGTTTCCGTCTTGTAATAGCCTTTTTAATGTCGTCTGCCCTTCACGGCACGGGGATGAGCCGTGGTGGCTGCTGAGTAAGTGAATCGCAGTTGATACTGCGGTGCGAAGGTGTTTGTGATCGATACCCGGTGCTGGAGTGGTGTATCGTGTGTCGATGCTGGATTGAAGCTCTTTAAATTTGACTCAGCCAGCCGTGTGTATGTTCCAAGTGAGTATGAAACGGGGAACAGCGTCATCAGCGGTCACAGATGTGGTGCAGATTTTAATGGAAAGTGATCACCCTCACGTACATCTCCATCAATTAACCAATCAGAAAATAGCGAAGGTGGGGTAACACACTGAAAGCTCTATTGCGGTCTTCTGGTCAGTTGCCATGTGATCATAGATAATGCTGCCTGTGTTAAGGAGAACCCAGTGGTGTGCGTCTTGGAAGTCTTCAATAATTCGTCCCCGGAGGCCAGCTGTTTGGGCATCATTGCTCCAACCGGGCTATGTCCGTCAAAATCGCCGAGGGAGAAATGGATTTCTAAATTGTTGAGAAAGATACATAAGGTGACGTGAGAGATGATAATCAAGTTCCGAAGGTAAGCATATTGAGCATATGTCAATGCTACGGCCATGAAAATGCCGTAAAGCGGCAACGGCTTGCAGAGGGTGTGTTTAAAGCAAACTGGTTGGAAATATACAGGGCAGCCCCACCCTGGCGGCGCTCTCCTCCAGTTTCATTCCGACGATATAACGAATAATTGGTGAGGCTTAAGTTATGGAGGTCAGTAGTAAGAAGCTATGTTTCTTGAACGGCACGTATGATTGATGCTATAAATAAGAAAAAAAAACGTGCTTGCTTTGACTCGTTTACTAACTCATCATTGGTAGTTCAACTGTAGAAAGAAAGACATGGATAACTGATTAAGTGTGACTAGCTAGCCCCAGTGACCTGAGGTGCTGGTTCTCTTTCAGGAACGCGTCCAACACCACCGGGCGGGATTTCGCCGTTTGGCATGGACCGTGCCCATTTCATTTTATTTCTTCACCCGGACAGCTGGACGAGATCTATGTCCAGCTCCATCGATAGGATAGCTCTTCCGATCTATCTATTACCGAACCGGAAGAGCGTTTTGTTGGACCGCCGGCAGGTCGGCCGCTCGGCATGCTCGGTGTGCGACCACTCGGGCCGGGACGCGGACGATCCATCGCCTGAGGGCTCTGAGGCCGGTCGTGTTGCGGCCGGGCAGACGACTGTGATGATGATATGATTTGGAGTTTTAGGGCGCATCGACTGCTAGCAGACGACTGTGTCCACGTGACGGTGCGAGGGGCGATGGCTGGCTCCTGGGGGAGGCAGCTGAGGTGCACGCCTGACTCGCCTTCGAAACAGGGTCGCGCGGAGTCAAACATTTCGGAGACGGCAGTGGTGGGGGGGGGGGGGGGGGGGAGGGGGAGTCGTTTGTGCGGAAGAGTCGACGCTCATCTCTGTAGCCGCCTGAGCGTGTGTTCTCTAGTGAAGGTGGGCGATGAGGCTGTGACAGTTCGGTGGGCCTGTTGGTGGACACGCCTGCCTTAGCTTTCATGGCGCAAACCTCCTTTTACTTTTTACAAACGGGACATTGGGTTAATGATGTGATGCGCTCAGAACTTCCACAGCTCACATCCTTAATCTGCGCGGTACATGCCGACCAATCACGATGGGGTTCGACCGCACTTCAGACGCCTGTGTTTTGTCTGCAGATTTTGCTGCCACGTCCAAAAGGTTGGCAATTGAAGCAACGAAGTGGGTTTGGTATAAATAAACTGACCTCGTATTGGAGATAGCCATCTATGACGGTCGGTGGGAGTCTAGTGCTTTGGAATGTCAAAACGATGTGTGGGGGTCAGGTCTAATGTTTGAGGCTTAGTGAATCTGTTGTAAACTCGTTATTCGCATTGCCATTCAAGGATACGATGAAATCCCAGTGCAGCCTGCGAGGCGAAGAATAAGTTCGGACATTATCATCCACTCTGCTTGACTGCAGGCTACATGGCTGCAACAGCCTGCCCATAAAAAAGTAAGGTGCCTCCACAATATGAAAAGAAGCTGGCATCACAATAGTTAACCCCACTGCCCTTGGTGGATTGGTAAAAAAACATCTAAAAAAGAGAGGCTGCTAAACCTATTCTGAAGCTGATTCTTTACACGCGTTGTCAAACGGGTACTGTCCAGCTGTCGCGGAAACAGGGCACTCGCTGAACCCCATGCCTGCACTGATGCCTTGGTGTGTCGGCGATTTGTAACGCGTTAGAACGGCCAACACTGGACAGGCATCACACCACCATGCTGTTTTTCAACGTGACTTTCTGAATGAGTGTGTTTATCCGACAGACCGTAGAAAATGGTGTCATGGAGCTGTGCTAACTGGAACCATGCCGGAGCTGGAGCTGCCGTTGCTGAAGCTGGGGCCATGACGTGCTTCAATTCCAATTCCAGGGGCGACATCTCGGCAATGTAAACGCGCCCTTTTAAGTCCAGTAAATGCTGAACAGGAGGATTGTTCTGGAACTATATGTCAATATAAGGCACGACGGGTTCTGCCACGTCTCGTGCAGTGTAGCACTGACACGTCACGACATACAACCCATGATCGCCCAGTGACGCTCTGGCGAGCAGGTTGGTGCCGTCTGTCCGCTGCAGCCGACGCCGGACGCCGGCGGGCGCGCCCCGACGGCAGCCGGCGGGCGGATGTCGCCGCTCCATCGGCCACCGCCCCGTCACACGGCGTTATCGCCCCCGCAAACAAGTCACACACATGGGCTATCGCGCCGCCAATTTCGGCTGATAGCAGCGTCGACAGCGGTGACCCGGCAGGTTCGGCGTAGAGCCACAAAGGGCCCGACTGCTCGGTGGGCGACACGACACGGCGCGACGCTCACTTAGCGCCCAGCTGTCCGGAGGTCCCACACACACCTGCGCGGAGTGCGCGCCGCGCGCAGTTGACAGCGATGAGCCTCGGCGTCAGTAACGGCGATGTGGTCGGTGAGCAGAAGCGGAGCCGACTGCACAAGCTGATGCCGTGGAAGAAGCACAAGGTTTGTCGACTGGGTGTCGCAGGCGCGCGCCGCGGGTGGAGCTGAGGGTGCGCCCGTCCGCGCGAGCCGGACGCGGGTGGGCGGTGTGCCGTCGACGGTGGACCAGGTGCCTGCGCACAGTACGGCACCAAGTGACGTTGTGGGTCTGTGAGAGCTCATGTATGGGTGGCATAGTCTTGCTAGTGATTGCTCCTTACTTGAAGGGGGCAATTTTGCTCTTCGCTACGCAGTGTCTTTAATTGTAGGGTGTCGGTAACGGTAAACTTCAGCCCGCATCCTTTCGGTTGTAATGGGACGTGTCCGCTTTTGCTCTTGCATGGCAATCGTGGCATTAGACTGGTGGGTGCTGCAGTTGCAGCAAAGTGCCTGGAGTGACGTTAAACATAACTCGTTTTATTGCCCATTTGCAAGTGTGCCGCATAGACTGACAGGTGGTGAGTCCCGCCAACTTTGCCTAAAGGGAGGGAAACGCTCTCAAAACGTACGTTAATATGAGTCCCTGTTATTTGCCTTTAAGTTTTATCCGTGTAAGAGGCTTTGAATTAATTATGCTGTTACTGACCTGTACTCAGGGAAACAATTCAAAAGCAGCGGTGGGCCAGGTCTGACTAATGGAAGTGTGACTAACCCAAGTAAATACATGTTCATAAGACATATACAATTCTACAAAGTGTTAGGTACCATCTTTCAGCGGAGTCAGTGATCAAGGTCATCCAGAAAATCTGTAAACAATAGAAAATAAAAAACATGTTTTTTTACTTTATTTCTTCTCTGCGGGAAGGCAAACTTTTATCTCCCTATTTATTATGGATCAGGGTTGTTTTCGTGATTTTTGAACTTCCGGACAGCGTAGTACAGCGAACTTAACGAGCTAAACACAGATATCTGTACTGCACGTTCATAAACGTGTTGCATACGTCACGAGCATTACATAGCAAGCCCGAGAAACCCACAGAGAAAACGTGAAAGTGCGTGAATGGTTTTGCCGCAAGAGGTGTTCGTGGCACCATGTTTTTTTCTTCCTTGGATTCGATCCTGAACGGGGAAGAGAGCAACGTCACGCCATTTGAGCAAACACAGCTCTCTGCGCTAACACTTGCGTGTCATCCTGATGCGGCTTGTTTATCCAAGTCTTTACATGGGGAGGGACAGAATTCGCTTATCACGTTCATCACTTACGCTCTTTTAGCTGTTACCATTAACCAGGACATAGGTGGCCTAACCCTTGCCCTGATGAGAGGTTCGATGCAACCTCCCAAAGTTTGTTACGGACACCTCTCCGGCATGCTGTGAAATCACACCGAAATTTCCAGTATCCAATGGAGAATCATTACGCGTGTTTTGGTACCAAGAATATGTGTATAAAATTTCTGGTTTCTGAGCAGCGGCGGTCTTTTTAAGAAACACTGGCACGGCGGTCTATGGCTTGGCGCGGTCGGCGGGCGGCAACCGACGATGCTGCAGACCGCGCATAGCAAGGGAGTGTTTCACATTTGTATGGGGTTTTGAACTAAAATAGCCATCTTGAGGCTCATTCTGTGCAGTTCACAGCCCAGCCTTTCTTCAGATCTAAACCCCTCTATTTTCTGAGTCACACGTCCACGAAGATCTGCAGGCTTTTTTAAAAAAAGTTTTGAAACAGCGAGCCGCAGTTTTTACAGATCACCAAAATTCAAGAGATTAAGCAAGGAGCAACTGCCAGCCATTACTACGATACATGGCATTTCTAACTAAGAAGTAGAATGCGCGAAAAATACGTGTACATGCAGACGAATTCAAGTGATCAGGCATCACGCATCACGCTTCATTCAAACATGCAAGAAATTTCAAGTTAACAGGCATCACGCATCAATTAAACATGCCAGCGATTCCAATTAAACAGGCATCGCGCATCACGTGTCAGTC
>NW_023596746.1:22382412-22549912 GCF_011947565.3 Pollicipes pollicipes | reverse complement strand
AGGGCTTGAAGACGACCAAGATGTTCGCCATGCTGAATAAGAACCCCGAGATCATGACGATAGCGAAGGACGACACGACGGCCATCTTGAACAGGACGCCACGCAACCAGCGCCGGTTCGCAAAGACGCACATCTTCTTCTCGCTCCTCCCGCCCAGGATACTGGACGTCTGCAAGGTAAAGAAAGCCGCCTCGCTCACGCGCGCAGACATGGGGTAGTTGGAAGCCGTCATTTCCAACAAATGCGAGTGAAAATACAGCTGCGAGACTGACAGGTGCCCAGATGGTGCGTTGCATTTGAAGAGTCATGAACACCGTCTTTGGGGTGCGGGGTGAGGTAAAAGTACCCCTCTTAGAGTTTCGAAACTAATTTCCGAACCGAGCTAAGCATGCCCACCAAGTTCTCGGAGCCTGACAGATGATTACTTCTGTACATTCTGGAGGAACATTTGTGGTAAGTTCAGGTCAGGTCGCTCCGCTATGATTTCATCAACGAAGGCTTCCTTCGGGGTTTTTGACTCGATATGCTGTAAGCTGCTTCTACGAGGAGCTACCTAAAAGTTCCGGAAAATTGACTTTGCGCTAAAATGGCTTGTCATATCTCCAGATATCTACTGTAACGTTCGAAGTGGTCCCATTGGGCATGCATACTGCGAGCTTGGTGTATTCCTGTATGATTCGATGCATCCCTGGAAGGATCATTCGCGGAACTTCCCTGCCATGCGCATTGCGCGTGTGCTCGGTCCTTTCAGTTGGCATAAATAAGGCTACGGACGATTGCGCTCAAAATACCATGCCGTCATGTTAGTGTCTGCTTTATGTTTAGAGTTTAGAAGAGGCTCTGGCATTCTGTATCTTTTTCAGTTAATTCTCGTTTATTCTGTGACGGAAACACTCCTAGGATTAGCAGGTACAAAGTTGATAGGCTGGTGGGACTACAGGTGGGTATGGATATGACGGGTATATATATATATATATATATATATATATATATATATATATATATATATATATATATATATATATATGGCGCTAAGGTCAGGGACTAAAAAGTGAATGTCACTGAGGCTGCGTTCCTTCGGATAACAGCCAAACGCCACGAGAGCCAACCACTCTCCCGTCTATCGCCCGACGAGAACATCAGCCCAGTCACAAGATTTTCGACGAAATTTGTCGCCGATGGCCCACAGGCACTGCCGGTTCCAAAGGTGACTGATTGGAACTGAAACCGCTGAGTAAGGCTCGAGCCTTTTCGGAGATTTCTTCATTCGCTTTCTTTAGTTGTGGCACCAGCGGCTGTGAGGGAAGGGAATAAGGCTGGAGATGGCAAACTTATTGGTGCATGTGACAGCCCACACCAGGCTCCTACCATGGGTAAACGGGAACATGGCCATCCCGTCGGACCTTGTACCGTCTCCCCGGTCGTTGCCAGTGGGTTCCAGGGCAGGTGGGATTCCTACCGCCTGTAACGCGCGCCTAATCACGTCTTTGAGTGCTGTATGTCTGGGCAGTTGTCATGCCCTCTAGGCAGATGTCATGCCCTCAAACGACACTGTCAGCGCGCGAGGCCCATACCGTCCACCTCTAAGCCGCGTCTGCATTGACGTGGTCGACAAAGTCGGCGCCTACGCGGAGGGAAATCGCGCTCCGCAGCGTGTTCTTGTACAGCTGTATTCCAAGCTTGCCAGATGACATGGGGTGGAGCCGAACGCCGCTTTCCTGAGCCGCCGCGCTCCGTAACCTAGCTTGGCCGGTTGAATCCTCGATGCCCAGCAAAGATCCGAGGAACCGCCCCGCTAGGGCTGCCATGCCTTTGCACCCCTGGTCCCTGTATGCATCGGCGCTCCACTCTGCGGTGTGCCAGTCGCTCACAGGAGCATGGAGGCCCGTCACTACATTTGATGCGGTGACCCAGGCAGCATCAAGTTCAGGAGCTGTACGCCGTGGTGGAGTGATGCTACATAGCTAGGGAGCGCCGGATCTGTTGTGCGCCGCAGTACCCGGCTACCGTATCTTATCGGCAGCATCGCTTGTCCCTGCTAAAATCACCAAAAGGAACATTGGCTATTGCGCGTGCTGCATATCTGACGATCTAAATTTCAGCTTGACACGTGCTGGCTGTCTGCAAAATGACGCTGCCCGTGATATGCATTGCAGTGTTGGAATTCATAAACGGCTCTTAAGAAGGAAGAACGCTAAATGAAGATCGAGGTGTCGTAAACGGCCAGTCATGTACTCCAGATCCCCTCTCTTCCAATTCGTCACGCTCTGCATTGCTTGATCAGTCAGTTGCGCTCCTGGAATCGTCGCTCCGGCCATATCCCCAGCACCTGCTTCGGGAATAACTGCGTGGGGCTTGTGTACATTCGCGATCCTTGACGGATCGTCACCCTGATCTGGCAATATTACCTCACATTTCCCGGAGGTGACCTCCAACTCAACGTCTGACAGTTCCGGAATGAGGCACTCCAGATCCCGGCAAACGGAGTTGATATCGCCGCTTATAGGTGCATCATGCCATGCCATGAATACCATGAATAAGCTGTGTGCTGTATGCTGTAGTGGCATGCTGCATTGAGATGCATACTGTTGTATGTTGTAGTTGTTTGTTGCGTTGAGTCGCATGCGGTCGTGTGCTGTAGTTCTTGTATGTTGTAATGAGTGTTGGATCTTACTTGTTTCCAGATTGTGTACGTGGCGCGTAACCCGAAGGACACAGTCGTAAGCTACTACCACCACAACCTGCTCTTCAAGGGACTCTACGAGTTCCGGGGAGACTTCAAAACCTTCGTAGACCTCTTCATGGCCAATATCTGTAAGAAAATAGTTAAAGGTAGTGTTTCACACTTGAAGATATTGAAGCAAGCGATTGATAGGATGAAAGCCGCCCACTCATAACTATCGGTATATTTTAAGTAGAAAAGATTGCTCTAGACAATGCAATTTCTCTTTGTAGTAAACATGCTCCCCAATGTCATTGTTTGAAAATGTCTTGTGCCTTGCACAATATTGATTCAGGGCCAATAGACAGCCATTATAACTGGAAATCGTGCTCAAGAACGTCCAATATGAACGGCTCGACAATTATGTTTTTTGGCTTTTGATCCCCGCATGACCAATGGAATGGCAGGATTTGAATGACGTTATTACGGCGTCATGGATGGCTGGGTGACCTTGACAATAAAACTAGACGGGTTTAGGTCTTAGAAGGGCGGGGCTGTAAACCTCACCGAAGGATCTTTGAGATGGGTATTTCAGTTTAAAGCCTCATACAAATGTGGAACACTCCCTCTAGACCATTGACGCGAAACTCATGCATGTTCCATTTGCATGCTTACAACCTGCAGGGTAGTTACATGTTCGCCAGTTTATAATTGCCTCGTGGAGTGCAAGTTGTTTGCAGTCACGAACATAAGCCAACCTTTAAAAACACGTTACCGGGCCCAAAAACCAGACCTGCAACAGAAAGTTGGCGTGTTTGTTGTCCAGTTGAATGTGTTAAGGCCGCAAAGATTGATTGCTATCGTACTAATCATCTCGCAGTTTCCAAAGCGCTTGAGACGTGCAAAATTTTCAAAACCTTGCATACGTGAACCGTCTTAAAATCCGACTAGACGTGCAGAATCGGGCCGGTGTGCCGCAGTCAGGCTACAGTTATGCCATGTCACTCCATCCGGTCCCCGTCTGCGTCACCACAAGCGCGTGGCGGTCTGTCTGGTTTAGTGGGTGGTACTGATAGTGGGCGGTGCTGATAGTGAGTAAATCGCTGATACTTTGTGCTAGTTCGCGCGCACCCAGGTCTGAACGGGCGTGGGCGCGCGCGTGAGCTGGAAGGGATCTTGCTCAGCGCAAGGCTCGGTGGTGTTTATACTTTTGCGTCTAGGTGCGCGCAAACACGGCTCACACCTGAACCTGAGGCAGCTGTCACCCTCCATCCCTTCTTCCACACTCATGCTCTTGACAGTCCACTGGCAGCTGACTGGCAGAAGTGGAAGCACGGGAGAAATAGATGGTTTAAGTGCCACACCGCAAAATGCCTCGCACCTTAAGAGAGTTAAGTCGAGTAGAAATGCAAGAAATGGTTGAAAAAGATAGCACGTGCTAGATAGATGGCAAAGGCCGCTCATCGTAAAATATATCACACCGTAAGGAAGTTGGGTCCTAGACGGAGTCCCCCACGCAGTGATATCCTCTGGTGATACGGCTCTGTCTACCTCCTTCCATAGGTGCAAATTCCGTGCTTGAGGGCATTGCATCAACGGTTATCGCTTCAACAGCCAAACCCCTCCCTTTTGCGTGCGGGTCAATTTTTTATGGATGTTGTTAACCTTGGTTGTTACATATGCCTGTCCATGGATGGTAGAAGTTGATATGTGTGCGTCTCTATACTGGTTGGGGGCACTTTCAATCGGTAGCGGCCCTAGCCTGAAGGTTGAGATGACATAGCACTTACAGCTTTTTAGCAGATGGGCCATTCTGCCGAAGGTGCCTTGCCAAGGTGCCTTGCGAATTAACACGATCATGGCAACAGTGAGCATTATCCGAGGTGCCGGGCCTTCATTCCCGCAGCCCCGCTGACACGGAAGTCGTCCGAGTGTGTTTATGCTCTCAGAGATGAGGTTATATCTGGGTTATGCCTGAGGGGATTTACACATTCCTCCTCAGTCGTGCCTGCTGCACGTTCCTAATAAGATCCACCCATCCGTTAACATTGCCGTAACGTTACCGTCACCAGTTCTTTTTTTTTGAGCATTCTTGTTTTAAATTACAGATGAGTTTCAGTTATGCTTAACCCAAACTTGCCATTTTGCGTTGTAAGTTGCAGAAGTAGAGTGAGTGCAGCTAGCTATGACTAAAAAAACGCAACCAGTAAAGTTGTGCGCTATTTTTTTAGGCATTTACTGGTCATTTCCCAACTGCCCTTCCCCACACCCGTACCTGTGCACGTAACTTTCCCGAAATCTATGCGCAACCCAACCCGTCGCCCATTCCATATGGGTGTCCATGGATTTACCCAGGCCGTTAAGTCCGTAATCGTCCTCCCACATCGCCCCCGCTCCTGCAGCATCCCTCGGCTAGGAGCCTGGAATCCGGTCCCGGACAGCACCAACCGGGCTGTTCGCGGTTAGCCAGGAAAGCAAGTGACGGTCACGGGTACTGTTAAGCCATGCCATCAGTCGACCGCGCTGCACGCATCAAAAGCCTAAATTAACGGCAGGGCCAGCATTCTGATGCATTGGTATTTTGGATGAGTTGCGGGATGCCCATCACGGTATCATGAACATAGGGGATAGCTCTTTCAAAATTGCATACATGAACTGATGGATCTGCACTGAAAGAGTAGAGAAATGCCGGATGTTTCAAACCATGTCAAACTTCCCTTGTTCGTTACACTGTACACCGGCTTAACACTGTTAAGATGCTTAGCAAAGGCCGGAATGTCGTAAACTTTAATCAAGAACCAAACACAGGGTCTGGTATGGTGTTTGTTACCCTTAAAGGATGCATCATGCAATACTACGGAGTAAATACCTCATATCAAAGCGGTGATGCGGTATTTATTTCGCGCTGTAGCACGATATATGCTTCTTAGGAAAACAAACACCGTTTTAAAACAGCCGTCAAGGAACAGGTAAAACACTGTCATCCATGATAATAAGAGCTTCAAACCTTGGGTGCTGTGGATATAACCAATATTTGCTCTACATCGTCATTCATCCAAACCCTCCTGGCATATTGAAGGTCGATAACTTAAAAAAGAGCTTTGAACTCATGAATCTCCTTATAAAGACACGTTTTAGCAAAGAAGTATTTTAAAAGCATGCTTTAGTACCCTCGTCCACCTCATGTTGACCAACCACGAGGTCGGTTGGCACAGAACGATCTTCCCGACAAACAGGGCCCCACGAAATCTTCCCGAAGGCACCTTTTGCAGCGAAGGCATGCTTTAAAGCCATACCATGCGCTGACGGCTCTTGCGGCCGGCCAGCGGATGTGATCACTCACCCGGTTTATAATACGGGTCTTATGCGGGATGGCCGCGTTCAATCACCTGGGCAAGCGTGTCTCAAGGCCGCTAAGAAAATTATCGTTGTTCTGAAAATGTAGTGCGAGCCTCGTCGCTTTTTGTTTTCCCGGGTGGTGACAAAGGTATGAAAATGACCCTAACGATAAAATGAAACTCTCATCGTACGAGAGGGAGGCGATACCATATTTCGAATTATGATTTTATCAGATTAGAGATAAACCGCAGGATTCTACATGGGATAGCTCGTTCACGCCCACTGTACATGAAGGCTGAAACATCCTATATGATGACAGGAAACAAAATGAAATGCTCTCGTTGCAAGCAGATTTTCGCTGCGCAGCAAATAATACGTGGTCGTCCAGGCAATGCGCTGGCGGTGCATAGGAATGCTGCACCACCGTCACGTCTTGTTTCCGACGCGCCATTTGAGCTTCAGCCTTCCAATTGCTTGTCAGCAGTTGTGGCAGTGCCTCACTTTTCCGAAGCACCGCGCAGGGTTTTGGGCGGTGCCGTCTGACGCCGCGCCCCGTCTTCCGAACCGACGGATTGGGCGGCATCGGGAGTGGTGCAGGAGGGCACCGCTCCGGAGGGGTGGGAAAACAATGCTACACCCGCGCACCACACGTCCACACATCGTCCACGTCCGCGCACCGCGCACAGACGTCCACACATCTACAGATCAAAGTGAATGCCAAACCAGATTCAAGGGGCAAAGACTGGTGACACCGTGACGTTGGTATCTTACTAGCAGTGCGGGATGTTGTACACGTTTCGTCACGGGACACGCAGGATCCAGGCCAGAGGTCGGTGCTGTGTGCCATGGGGGATGACGTGGACGTGACGGTTTTTGCAGTGCCCTGGTGCCCGTACTGGGAGAATCTGAGGCAGGCCTGGAGCCGGCGGCACCACCCCAACATGTGCTTTATCATGTACGAGGACATGAAGGAGGTAAGGTCTACATTCTACTTTATTTCCCCGCATGTAGAATACGGCATATGTAATATCAGACTTGAAATGGAAGAAAACACGGGTGCTAATCGGCCACAGGAACGCGCCCTTCACGATTTCTTACATTACAAATAATCATGCTTTAATAACGGTGATCACCACGGGAGCCTGACGAAAAACCGACGTTTCGCGGTGACGAACCAGCGACTGACATTTCGCGGTGACGAACCAGGGACTGACGCACCATACACCATTTCCGTAAGAATGCGCTGGTAAAATCGAACCAAAGATCGCACATGATAATGATATGAGACGAATAAAGTATACTTACATAGTAATGGTACGCATTCTTAGTGAACAGCAAATGCTTCATTCACTCCAGTTCGCCCGGTACTTGGGGGCTTAGGCTTTGGTGGACGAAATAAATTATGTTGGCCATCAGCAGCGCCAAAGCCACGCCGTCACGCACACAGTGAATTCGCTGGATCCATTCAAACTGAGCGATTAGCTGCCAGCAGACTTTGGTCGTGACCATAGTTGACCATAGCTGCTCAGGATATCCACGAGCTGCTGAAACTGGTGATCGAATCAAACTGTATTCATCTTTAATGATTCATGGTACGCTTAGAGTGACCTATGCGCACTTTTAATTGTCACGTGGTCCCACACTTCGCAGTCGGCAGACTATTTTTATGATAAGCTCCAAAGCTGGCACCCCCTATGTTTCACTTTCAGAGCCTGTCCAAATAGCACTAATCCTTGGTTTAGACAGGCGACTGGCGAAGCGGCCTGGTGAATATAGTTCCTGACAGCTAAGACCGGTGCTTAGTTCTTTAAACATGTTGCCGACCCTATCAGTCCAAGACCTTGTAGTCCATGCTCCCGGCTGGTAAGTTACAGGCCAAAGACAAACACGTTCGCCGTTCAAACATGAAGCAAACATTTGTGTTGTACTTCGGTTAGTTCGCCTCAACCAGAATCTGGCAAGCATGAAAAGTGCAATTAACTGAGATTTTATTCGTACTTCAATAAATCAACGTAATTTTCAAGACGGGTGGGGCACCGCATGAGTATGCTACAGCATACAAGCCTTGTTAGTCTCGGAGTGAAGCGTTTAGTTGGCTGGTATTGATTGGTACGGACACGCTTGACCGCGACACCAGCATGAAGAAATCAAGGCAAAAACCCAAACGAAGCAATCGGGGCACGGTCCTGTGCACAGCCAGAGCGAGACGCAGATGTTGGACTCCTCATCATGACGTCAAGCCATGCACTGCGAGAGCACTGTCACGTTCCGCGGCGAGGCGGGCACAGCTAGGCCCTGCGGGGCCGACCACGGCGCGACGACACAGCACCTGTCGCGCGCCCCGCCGCTGTCCGCCCCACATAGCCAGCAGCCGTCACTGCTCGTACAGCGGCGGGAAGGGCAGCGCCTCACTCGGCTGCAGCCAGTTGTCGGCCGCGTACTGGGTGTCCTGTGTCTCCACCACGTGGAATGTGTAGATGTGCCGCGAGCGCGTCGACCGGTTCGCGCTGCTGCAGTGGTGCACGCGCCCGCTGATGAACACACAGTCGCCGCGGCGCACCTCCTCCGGCACGAAGGCGGCCTGCTCCAGCTGCGTCTGCTCGCCGCGGAACACCAGGCGCGGCCCGCTTGGGTCTGGGTTGCGCACGAAGCGGCGCGTTAGCGGGTCGCGATGCGAGCCGGGCGCGAACCAGAGGCAGCCGTTCTCGCGATCGGCGTCCTCCAGCGCTATCCAGAGGCCGACGATCTTCTCCGGCTCCGTGTAGAGGAAGGTGGCGTCCTGGTGCGGCGTTACTTCGCCACCGATGCCCGGCTGCTTGAAGATGTACATCGACTGCGCCACGACGGGCGCGGCGAAGCCCAGCGCGCGGAAGCAGGCGCGCACGCGCTCGCTGAACGTGACGCGTCGGAACTCGGGCACCAGCCAGTGCAGCGCGTGACCGATCTTGTTGATGCCTAGCGAGCGGTCGACAGTGAGCTGGCCTTTCTCGTCGATGGCGCCCTCCTCCCAGAAGAACCGTACCTTGTCGCCGCTCTGCAGGAAGTAGTCGTCCTTGGCGCGTAGACTGATCTGGCGGTCTTCGACGGTGGAGAAGACGCTGATCTGGTGCTCGTTCGGGTTCATCTCGTCAACGATGCGGGCGCGGGCAGACTCCAGTGAAGTCACCTCGTCCTCCGAGAGGAAGCCCTTGATGACGACGTAGCCGTCATTCTCAAACTGCTGGAGTTGCTCACTAGTCAGCATAGCGGATCAGTGCGCGAGAGCGCGACTCTCTTCAATCCTCACCTCTCCCCGACCTTCTCGTCGGCAGCACACGGCCCCGACCGCCGGATCTGTTCTCGGCCTTCTGCGACCACAGCCTTCCCGGAAATGCACCGTCTGGTGGGCCTGGTCGGGGCGCGGGCAGAAGCGACTCGAGACTCTGTCGGCGCCGCAGTGCGGCTAGCAGACAGCCCCGCACGGTCCCACAGAGCCGAGCGCGGCGCTGGGAGCGCCCCTGGTCGGAGGGTCGGTGGTGATGTTTATGTATTGTAGAGACACGGCCAGGCTTCCACGCCGCTCGTAGGATATGGATGCGCGTTGGTGTAGGAAGCTGCGGGTAGCCCGTGAGCGAAAGTGCCTAATCCAGAAGTGGCGTATGTTAATTGGGAAGAAGTGAAGCATTTGGATTTTGGAGTTTAATGTATAACATTATAGTATATTAAAGTGGACGAGACAGGGCCCCGGGGCTTCTTCCCCTCCCCCCCCCCCCCTCTCTCCCATCTGGTTACACCCATGACCGTGCGACTCATCTGTCGGTGTCCAATTCTGGTGCCCTGCTGTCGCCTTTGTCGCTCTGTCCAAACACAGAAATGATCAGAGTGTTTGTGTCCGAGAGGACGTCTGAAAAATGTCACAGCTAAGCCTGGCTCTTGTCCGATTTTCGTGCGGGCTGTGACATCTTAAAAGATATATAATTCCTGAACCCTTGAAATGAACGAGGGCTGGGATAAGAACCCACGTTAAGCAGTGCCTGCTGTGCGAGTTCTGACCCCTATCATTTAAGCGTGCAGTGCCTGATCAACGCAGAATTTAGTGTTGAGCTTAAGCGTGTCGCAATGCTCGGCACAGCTCGTCCTGCCCTCTGACGTCACCTGACCTTAAGAGAGGCCGCTGCCACCGTTCGAAGGCCTTACATCAAAGGTAATTCGGGAGAAACACCGAAACATGGACATTCACACACATCTGAGCACAGAACATCACGCAATCCTGTGCGCGCCTTGGAAATACCCTGAACGCATGCGTCGGTCTCCACGTCTCATGAACATCTTCGCCGATCATTCGATCAGGAGTGCTCGGAGTGCAGCGCTGGGCCCGGTCGGACCTGGCAGGGGAGAGAGTGTCCGTTAGTCATGACCTGCGACCGTTAGTGAGACCTGCGGCGACCTGAGCCGCTCTACTGCGGCTTAATGTCGCGGGAGGGGTCACAGTGCTTTCAGTGTTTTTGTTGTTGGTCACATAGCCATGCGTCACTCAGCTCTAGCTGGGTGTGTCCAGGTTACAAACGAGCGCGGAAGTAAGCACGGTCTTACGAAGGCAACAGTCCAGCCGCAGTCGATAGCGGCGCAGCATGAATACATATATCACAGACGAAGGGAACAATCCGAAGCCACGTGCTGCGTTCCCAGCCTCCTTGGTGCACATGTCCGCTGCCGACGTCGCGCTGAGGGCTGAGGGCCAGATATATCAGCGACCCAAGGGCGTCGATAGCGCACCGTTGCCAGGGGATGCGCGAGCACATCTACTCCCGGGTCCGCGCTTGACCTTGGCGGGGTCACGGCCTAGGACAACCTCTGACCCTGGGGCCACGGCTGGTCACGACCGACACATTCGTCTCGAGTGCGGAGGCTCGACAAGGTCTCTTAAGTTCTGTTCTCTCGAAAACAGAACATCTCCTCGAAAGTCCAAGGATTGCTTTGTCACGCATGCGTTTCAAGACGGCGTTGGTGAACAGAGCGGTGTGAGACGGTGTTGCGCGAACTGGACCGGTGTGAACCGAGACGTCGTTTGCGCACGGTGCGGCACATCTGTTGGCTTAGGAATAGCTAGTAAGCCGTGATGAAAGCCGTGACACAGCCAGCGATGTGTATAAAAGCGAAGCCCTTCCGGCCATGCGAGGCACACTGACGGGTGGCCAGTATGGTGTTGAACTGCTTGTTCGTGATTGGCCGATAAGGTAACTACCAGCCCGTTCTACGCTAGCAGTATAAAACAAGAATCTATTTTCGTAACAAACGTGAAATGCAGGAAGACGGGGATTTACGGAGGCAGAGCTCGTCTGCGGCCGTTCGGTCCCTCAAAATAGCCTGGTAATTTTCCTTCGGAGGCAATTTGTGTCAGCATGTACTTTTTGGCCATTTTAGTCTGCAAATTCGGCTTCATGCGGCCAAATTGCGCAGTAGCGCAAACGTGAAACGGCAGACAGGTAAATAAGAACGAAACAAAAACGCTTCGGGAGCAAAATTCGTCGGCTACGTTAATATACCTGAAACACTCCATGTTTTTTTATTCCGTTTGTTCCATGATTTTCGTGCATTTCAGACGTGGTATTAAAATGGGCCCCTGTCAACAACGATAGCCTGAGAGCGTAGGGGACACCATTATTCGGGCTGAAGGTTATTGTAACTGTTACAGTGTCACGGAAAACAGAGTAACGCAGGCGAGAATCCCACTCGGAATGAGGTGGTGCAAGCATGCGAGTGCGTGCGTGCGTGCGTGCGTGCATGCATGCTTGTGCGCGTGTGCACGCGTGTGTGTGCGTGCGGTCGTGCGTATGGCAGAATGGTGCGCACAGGGGATAATTAAGGGGGAGAATGGCACCAGGCCCATGCTGTACCACTTCGTTTTCATGCTTCTGGTACTGCCCCTTTGGGATGTTGCGTTGCAGAAGTCATCAACAGACTTGCAGTGCCTGCCCTCCTTGAAAGGTGTTCGTAACTGACAGTTGAGCTCTCCACTGCGTCCGGTCCCGTCAAGGCCTGGGTCTCACACCTCGCCGGCGTCCGCAGGACCTGCTGGCTGTGGTGCGCAAGGTGTCCGCCTTCCTGGAGAAGGACCTGACCGAGCAGCAGGTCACAGACCTCTGCGAGCACCTCAGCTTCAGCTCCATGAGCAAGAACGACAAAGTCAACCGGGAGGTGTACCGGGACGTCATCATGGACGAGAACAAGAAGGAGAACAAGTTCATCCGGAAAGGTGAGCACCGGGAGGGGACGGCGTCTGAGGTGGGATCGACCCTCAGTCTGGGGAATGTCTTGGGGGATGGGAATAGAAGTTCATCTGCATCTGTATTTGTAACGCGCTGCTTCCAGCCAGTCAGGATGGACTTTTAGTTGCTTTATTTTTGGAACCTAATTACTCATTATGTTCCAAAAAACCGACCAGAAAACGTTATTTCGTTATGAGCCAACACTTAAGCCTTTGCTTTATATCAGACCATTGCCAGATTCATCAACATAACTCTTTCACAGGGCAAATCGGTGACTGGAAAAATTACTTCGACGAGGATCTGAACAGGCGATTCGACGCCTGGATCCAGGCCAACAGCCACGGCATAGATATAGAGTTCAAATACGAATAATATGTGAGCTGGTCAGAACAGATGGCGCTGGTAATGCTCCAGCGCAGTGGGAAAGACACCGAATATGGCGGTGAATGCGGCGCCCGAATCCACCAGCGCACATGCTGAAGCCAGGCCTGGCAACGCGCGTCTCGCCAAGTGCCCGAGAGGAAGCCACCACCCGCCCTAGGTCATGCGGGCTGAGAAGGACACCCCACCGGAGAACAGACCGTTGAGAGCTGGGACCACGGACTGCTATGGACTTGAAAACATACCTCGTGCCAACTCGGGGCACTTAGGCAAATAGAACATGGAACGGTGCAGTGGGAACGTGAAATGAGCACTGCAAATGAGGACAATACACACCCGAAACGCAAACGACTGTGCAGCAACAGCGGACGCTTCCAGTCGCATACTACTGTGCGTTGTTCGTGTACCGTGCTAGTGGACAACAGTGTATCTGGTACCTGTCTGTTTCGTGAGTGCATGCGTCGCTGGATAATCGCTCTACCCATTAGGAACGAGACTGGTGTCTGGCAGTATCTAGATGACGAGGTGCAGGAGAACCAAGTGTGACGCAATGTGAAAACAGTATTCGGACCGGGGAAAATACTACCCCAAGCAATGTTCTTGATGTCAACATGCCGGCAGAGGGTTCGTGTCAAACACCATGTGCTACAAAAAAATAAATTGCAGGCAGTGGCACGTGCACATGCCTTGGACGGTTGCGGTCATTTCCCGGCGATACTCTGGCACAGTGATGTCCAAAAGCACGGAGTCGAGGCTGGAGCGCATGAATCCTTTGTCGGAACAGGAGTCCACCTCTCACGGATCGAATGCTTGGGCGCCAACTCAGCCCAGATATGTCGTGAGTCGATGAGACAACAGCTGCGAGTTCAAGCGTGACGAAGTTAGAAGAAGGTACCTGTTCTGAATTTTTGGGGACTGCTTGATCGAATCCATCTGCTTCCTGTTCATGAGGTGCATGCACGTTTCTTATCTCATTATTTTCCCGCCATGACGCCCTCGGTGCGTGCGTGCGTGCTGTCTGGTTGGATTAAATGCTCCGACAACTCCGTCTTATTACTTCACTGATCTCTGGTTCCTTGCGACCAAAAAGGCCCCGGGCCGAACAGCCGGCATGAAAGAAGTAACTAAACGTGACTGTCCGAACACTTCGTCAACCAAATAGTATACGCAGGCCGTTGACATCAAATAAGTACGTGGAAAATGGGTGCACACTGCTTGAATAGGTAAAAGATAGATTGAATCAAAGAGTCCCTTAAAAAGTCAGAGTGCATCGAACTTGGGCGCTGCACCACTGGACACCGGGATTCTGAACGTACTGGACAATGGATCGACTTTTGCACTGCTACAGCGCGTAGATCGGAAGAGAGAGAGAGAGAGCGGAACCGGGCATAGCAAGATGTATCTCCGGTATTGATGGTTGTTCGGCGGACTCGCATGAAAAAGGTCAAACTATTACTTCTATTAACACGCCCTCGGTGGGGACTCAAACTGCCCCCCCCCCCCCATCCCGAAGGTTTTCCAGAATGGTTTCCGAACGGTGCGGCGTAGCCGCGCCAAATTTTGCATAGCTGTAGACAATTGAATAGCAAATCATTTGACAAAAAACTGAGATATACCTTGTAAGGTCGCTGACCTATGGCAGGTCAAAGTCAGGCCATGGTTTCAGCGAAGGCAATTTCTAGGAAATCCTTCAATCTAATCCAACAGCGGAGTGTTAGACGAAGCCATACATCTCTGAGATGCATTCGTAGGCAATACAACAGTTGAATGAGCAAATTACATTGACCTAAGGTCAGGTATGAAGGTCACACCAAAGTCTAAACCAACCTGTTTTTTTACTCTAGGGCTCGCTGTATGGGATAATTCCTGGTGCTCATTTCGAATTTATTGATAGCAGGCAGTGCCTTATACATCTTCCATGGAATTCGTTAAGGTCAAAATAGGTAATTGACCTAAAATGATCTAAAATGATCCAGGTCAACGTTTTATTTGGGAACATACTGCAAAGCGTAATCTTTGTCGCTTAGTCAAATGCAAAACTCAAAGCAACCTTGTATGTTTTTGGTCACCTTGACCTTAAAAAAGGTCAAAACAAGGTCACTGACCTTGAATGAGAATGTGACCTTTTGCTCAGAAACGGTTATCTAGGTTCTGGGACACTTTGGAGACCAGCCTGGAACTTGACCTTGTTTGACCTTTTTGACCCAAAGATCATGGCCTAGGAACCTGAAACTTTGACCTCAGTGAGTTCACGTACAGGTTAACACACCCTGTAAATTTAGCGCCTCTAGCTCTCTTAGTTACCGAGATCTCAGGGGGGTCAAATTGACCCCACCACCCGAGCGAAGGGTATGTGGCCGGCCACCCGGGCGCGTGTTAACACGCGATCGGGTGGGGTGAGAGGATCATACTGACGTTTTTCGTTTTTACGTTTAAAGTTTTTCCCGAATTATTTCCGAATGGCGCGGCGTAGCCGCGCCAAACTTTGCATAACTTTGGAGAATTAAATAGTCGCTATTTTGATGCGAAAAAACTAGATGCACCTTGAAAGCTCACTGGTCTATGGCAGCTCAAATTCAGGACATGACTGTTAGCGAAGAGCATTTCTAGGGAAATGTTTAATGTGATGCACCAACGAAGTATTAGATGAAGCCATACATAACTGTGATAGTTTCTTAGGCAAGAGACTATTGAATAGCAATCAATCTTATCAATCTAGGGTCAGGTATGAAGGTCAGAGCAAAGTAAAAAACTAACCTGCTTTTTTGCTCAAGAGCTTGGTTTAAAAGAGAAGCTTCTGGTGCTCGTTTTGAATTCATTAATGACAGTGACCGCAGATGACACATACAACGGACTTTTAAAGGTCAGAATAGGTCACTGACCTAAATGCCCCAGGTTAGCGCACGGTTTCTAGGGATATACCGCCCGACGTAATTCCTGACGTTTATTCGAAGAGTAAAATAGAATCAAACTTGTAGGTATTTGGTCATCTTGGCATTATAAAGGTAAAAAGTCACTGAACTCATTGTGCTTTTGCTTAGAGCAGGTATCCAGCTTCACGGTGGCTTGCATGAGCAATTCTGGGGGCACTTGAGACATCGATCTCGAGTTTGACCTTGTTTGACCTTATTTGGCCCCAAGCTCATGACCAAGGAATCGAAAATTTTGAGACAAGTGATTTACGTACAGGTCAATCTACCCCGTGAGTTTGGTGTTTCTGGCGACCTTGCTTCGAGATCTCAGGGGGGGGGGGGGTGTCAAATTGATCCTCCACCTGAGCGAAGGGTATTCAGCTGGCCACCCGAAACTCGTGTTAAACGCTACGCAGTCCTCGCTTAGCAGTGTAACACAAACTAACGTTAAACTTCGATCAGTGTTCGTGGATGCTTCGGCATGCCAACCTTGGCATGCACGACCCAGGTAGACTCTTAACTGCCCGAACCTACAACAAATGTATTTAAAGCAACCGGTGCCTAACACATCTGTGCGGAGACATTCCCATAAAATAACGCATTGGCTCGGTAATGAGTATAATCGAGGAAAGCCCAGATATAATATGCCTTTCGGTTGGCTGTATTGAAATATGCACAGCTGACTGTCAAACCATTAATTCACTTATTTGATGATAACCTAATGGGCAACCGGAACTCAATGTTCAAACGAAGGACAGGCGTAGCGATGGACAACCGCTGTCATAGCCTTTTAGTGCCGTCTTGTGTCATCCTTTCCAGCCAAGTGTGGTCTGATACCAAAGTTGCATTACGGTACATCCATGAAATGTTCTGCATCAGGACCCACGGGTCGAACTTACAGTAGGATTTCTCTACAAAGCAATCAACACGACCCCAGCACTCATTCCCTTCAAGAACACACCGCTAGAAACGCGTCGATTCCGTTCCTCGAAACAATCCACAACCGTTCACTGAGATGTGACAGGCTTGTCTTGACAATGGAAAAGGGAGTGGTCTGTGTAGTGTGCACAAGGATGACCCACGTGGCTGGTGAAGGGCACCCGTGTGGGTGAATAGTTCAAACTAAATGCAGCCATCATGCCGTTGGGACCAGTTTCTGATTGTAGGCAATAATCAGTACTCGGGGAACGGATTTCAATATGCAGTCATAGTTCTCTTCTGTCAGTCGTGTTCGAAGTACATAAAGCAACAAATATTCATTTTGCAAGCACTATGTCATTTCCAGGTATTTATGCACGCTACCGAGAATCAAACGCGTCATGGCAAAACGCGCTCGTCCAGGTACGAGCGCGTCATGGAATTCCAGTAGGGTGTCTGGTGGCCATCAGTGAGATGCAGGCATACGCAGCCTGCAAACTCCCTACTGCGTGCTCGGGTCTGACATCTTCACCCGAATGCTGTAAGGCGTTCCCTGATACGAGGGTAAATAAAGCGTCAGTGAACACGGCGCACGATATTGCGCACCGCCCGAAAAAAAACTGCGGCACGCTGTTATCTGCAACGTTGCCGTTAGATGCAGGGGTTTTGCGCAGCTTGAGACTGCTGCGTATCATTGTTCTCCTCAACCATGGATCAAAGGCGCATGGTTACTCAAGTATTCCTAGTCCGAAGCGCGCGCTTGGCGCCAACAACGAATGCGCCTAAGTCGGTTTCCCTGCGCAAATTCCGATCAGACGAGCCCATGCCAACAACACCTGCAGACGCGTTCATGGTGGCATTCACGTGCCCATGGCTGCGCTAGCCACCGTCAGCCCGTGCACCTTCCGGAGCCTTACGAGTGGTAAGCGAATGCCGCCCCAACGGTTTTTACATATCCTTGGCTTTACATTATTTAAATGTAACGGATTACCCATCCCCGACACTCAAGCGCAGCTTTGCTACCGCACATTATGCATGCGCCCAGTTCATTGATCGGCAGTAGATGACAACCACCACCCAAACCTGCCCCACCGCGGGCGCTGCAGCGCCCGCCAGGGCGCGCGGTCTGCTGCAGCGCGATGTCACGTATGTCGACCGAACGACCGCGATCCCACCGCCCGCGCAATCTGTACGCCCCCTCCCCCTCCTGATAGTGCGGCGCGCCGCCCCAGGCGGAGGCTCGGGGGGGGGGGGGGGCTGTCGTGTCGTAGCTCGAGCGCGGCCCGAACCGCCGCGGCCGACCGGCCGGCATCGCGCGGCACGCCGTCGGACATTCGGAGTCGTGCCGAGCTTAGCTCGCACGGGACTCGAATACTTGATGTGTAGTTCTAAGAGCCGCAACGGATCATGTGTTTGATTTAGTCTTTCACTGAAGACGGATGAGACCAGCTGTGTGTCGCCACGAGTGATTTCCTCAGTTTTCTCTGCAGCACCAGGTGCCCGCCGTTCCGCGGCTATTTATCGCGTGGACCCTCCCACCACGAGGCGCATCGCGCTTGATTCTGCCAAGGCGGACGAAGAGGTGCGAGCACAACGGCTACGTAAACGACCGTGCAATGGCAGGACGTATACTCAATCACACCGTCTTCAGGATTCTGAGTTATCACTGCTGCGTGCGCTGTCTCCGGACGCCTCGGACGCTGGCTCAGGGCAGCTGACGGGAGCGCCGACAGACGGCGAAAACGACTGAGAACATATCACTGACACGTGTTTAACAGCATGTCTTTCATCGACTACATCAAGATACCACACGTTCGGATACCAAAAAGTAAAACTGAACAGTATCACAAAAAACGAAAAAGCGTATTTCCCTCTGAAACATGGACGAGAGACACGGCCATTTTAGCTACCACTGTTCACTTCCAAACCGATCCCTTACATCCAGCCACCCGTTCCTCTCCGTCTAACCACCTAGACCAGCCACCCGTTCCTCCCCGTCTGGACTACGATCGCACGCTCCCCAAGTGTTCGGGCTTCGCCGCCGCGGCAGAGGCGCCGGAGCCGTCAGCACCGGCCGGCCGCGGGCCCGGGTCGCCGCTCAGTCGGTCTTCGCCTCCACCACCAGGCGGCGGCCGCCGTACGGCCGGCCGTCCAGCGCCATCACCGCCTCGTCCGCCGCCATCCGGCTCGACAGCGTCACGTACGCGTAGGTGCTGAAACAGGCCGGGCATGCATGAGCAGCGCGGCGACGGCGACGGGCGGTAAGGTGGAGGTGGAGGGGGAGGCGGACACCCACACACTGAGGCAGAGCGGCGCCAAAGGGGCGGCCGGTCCAGGACTGCGGGGCGAGGCGTCCGGGCGAGACGAGCAGAGGGAGACAATGCATGCTGGACCTACCAGTCTCAAAGCTACGGAACTGTTAAGCTGCGCAATCGGAAACCTCGACAGGATCGCGTTGTGCGTAGAACAATGAGTACTGAAATAAATGACAGTGGTCACTCCTATGCTTAGCATGCGAACGATGAAATCCTCGGTAGGGCCACACTTGTCCATCTCAGGTAGTCATACAGCACAGACCTCGTCACACAGGGTATGTCAGACACAGTGGGCTCCAGACAATCAAAACGCGGATCCGACTCCATGCGGCGTCGAACTTTTAGTTTCATCTCGAACTCTCGCGTCATGGATCGGCGAGGTACGCCAACGTTGCTCCGAGCCTAACAGCTTATGGCAGCCTAGGACAAAGTTATGTCGCGATTCCCACCAGTTTGGTACCGGAGATGAGAGCAGTGAAACAAGGCGCGCATGCTTAGCGAGGGCTCCGACTCCAACGTACTCAACCACATTACTCACACCACAAACTTTGTGTGAAAATGCGTGGGTGAAAAACGGGTGTCGCAAGAACGTCTTTCGCCATCCAAGTCGGCGCCAAAGCGCGGCGGCACTCACAAGTCGTCCGGGTGCTGGCTGGAGTTGTTGACCATGATGCGCACGTTGGCGGGCGAGAACCTGCTGAAGAGGCTCATCAGCGCCATCTCCGACGTGCCGACCGGAAAGTTGGCCACCACCACGTCCAGGGGCGCGCGCAGCCGCCGGCGGATCCGCTCCGAGAGCGACACTGCGCTCGGCACTGCGGTCACCGGGTCAAGGTCACACGAGCTCGAAGTCACCGGGGTCAGATGTCACACCGCGCTCAGCACTGCGGTCACTGTGTCAAAGTCACAAGGGGCTCAAAGGGTCGGGTGGGTCAGGGGTCACACCGCGCTCGGCATTGCGGTCACCGGGTCAAGGTCACACGGGGCTCGAAGTCACCGCGGGTCAGGGATCACACAGCGTTGCCGTCACCGGTGAGGGGTCACACATGTATTCATGTACAAATTCAGAATGCATGCGAGATGGGTGCGAGTCGCACGATTCTCGCGAATTGAGCTCATGAAATGCGGCACTCGTCCTCAGTTTACGCTCATGGTAGCGAGCACAGGTGACGCCAAAAAGGACCAGTTCCGCGGCTCCGAAATTCACATGCGTGTGTCGGAAAAGGGGCCGCGAAGCGCACGTTCACAGCACGATGAGCTGGGAGGATGTTACGTGCCCCCTGAGATTCGTAACGTCAAACGACGAGCAGGGGCAGTGATTGCGTCGGCTGCGGAGCCGTCGCAGCTCAGCCGGTCGCGGCGGGGTCATTCCCAGCCGGCGGGGAAGGTGGGAGGGGGGGGGGGGGCATACCGGCCGCCATGCGGACCGCCGTGGCAGGGCGGTCGGGCGACATGTCACGGCTGTTGTCCGCCGCCAAGCAGTCCAGGCAGCTGCGCTTGGCTACAGACGGCCCCAGCTCGCCGTCCGGGTCACCGTCCCTGGCGGCCGGCCGGACACGGCGTCAGGGGACACTGCCGCCGCCGCGCGGCGGCCGCACGATACGGGGATAGCGACGAGAACGGCCATCTGCTGCTGTGGCAGTCAAGGGCCACGATAGAGCCATTCGAGATATCCTGGAAGTGCAGGCGGAGCATGGTACCGACGCAAAATATCGGTGAGCACACCAGCACCACGCCAATGCAGACGGTGCAATCGGTTCTAGCGCACAACGCACAGTAGCCAGCAACAGATCAAAGATCCATAAATAGATTGATAGAAAAATAGATCCAGAACCACAACCACGACAGCGCTGGCAGATCCTGGCCTGTCCCTGGCCGCGGCGCTGACCTGTCGCCGTGGGGACGTCGGACCGACAGCGCCCTGCGCCCTGGAAGCACCAGCGGTGGCATCCGCGACGAGTCCCGCCCCTTGGGCGTCGGCTGGCAGTCCCCGACGCCTGCGCACAGAATCACGACCGGCGAATGCGAATCGTCTACACACTTGCCAACGGTATTCCGCGCCCATCGGGACCTCGCACGGCCAACGGCCTGACAGGCTGCGGCGACAACAGCGCCCTCTGTTTTATGTATCGGTAAGTCATATGGTCGGGATATGCTAACTTCAGAACTCCTGTACCATAAACACACTCTGACACCTCTCCACTGCGGGCTACGTTAGTATCCAAGCCATCAAGTTCCTTAATTACCATATGGTGTAAATACACCTAGACCCATCGGGTGAAGTGAATGGCAACACGCGCTATGAATGCACTATGGGGAACACTTGCAATGCGTTCACCGATATGTCACGGGATGCCCGTCAAAAATGTTCTAACCTTACCCGTGCACTCTTGATTGGAAAAAGGACAGCAATGAAACTTGCTTCATACATCTGCCCCCAAATCTACGACAATTTTACGCAAAGTTTCATACAAATAGGTTCCAAACGTGCAAACGGTATGAAATGAAGCAAAATGCTACATCGTTCAGTCGGTTACTTAAAATTCACGACGCTGATCACGGGTTTGGCGGAGAGCGGCAACACTCAGGAACGGTATGACAAAGATTTACCATGCCCGTCTCCGAAGCTGAAAAAAAGACAAAGCAGTCCGCAAACCGGTTCACCCTGAAACTCGACGAGACGCGTTTGCGTTTCCGCTGGCCAGACGGTGAGCGCCGCGGAACAGCCCTGCTGGCACACCAGTTGGGCCAAGAGGACAAATCGGTCTGCTCCCGAGACCGGCCTGGACCCTCCTGGGTCAACGCAAGCGCGCCAGGCCACTAGGGGGTCTCCAGCTTGAGCGCTCAACGACACTTCAATCCTAAGGTGACGACGTGTGGGCGGCTTGCCATTTCGCTGATGGCTAACGCCGCGCGTCCGAAACAGAAGCACAGGCCCAGGCCCCCATTACAGACAACTGGCAGCGAAGGAGTCAACGACATAATTTTTGTCGATGAGAGCGATTACACACTTGCAAAGCTGTGGAACGCTCAAAACCGGGTCCAAAAAGTACGGCAGAAGAGTGAGACTTATGCCAAACGATTGCATCAAGAAAAATCCGAATTTTAAGGAATGTTTTGGTTAGAGCTGGCGCCTCGTGGAATTAAAATAAACAAGATTCTATTCTTGGAGAGTGAACAAACCAAAGACGGCTTGGTTGTGTACATTGGCCAGCTGGAAGGGACGCTACAGCCGGCCGGAATGGAGCTTCATCCAACTGGCCGCAGCCCTCCAGCGGGACAGCGCCGGCTCCCACGAAGGGCGGGCCACTCAAGAGCTACTCGCTGGACACTGTCATCCCGTCAAAACAGACGCGCACCCACCAAACTCCCCTGACCTGAGACTTCCGGATTATTGCCTCTAGACCGCGTTGTCAGAGGGAGCGTACCGGTCTCGCTACCAGAAGGTCGCCAGAGTGGACGAGCTGTAGGAATGCTGAAGGAGGCTAAGGCTATCTAAGGGCTATCCTGACCGCATGAGAGTTGGCTCTGGACACCAATACATACATACATATATATATATATATATATATATATATATATATATATATATATATATACATATATATATAATGGGCACAGCATTCACCAGTTGAAGATGGATCTGTGGTTCAAAATGAGGGTGGATTGATTGCTGTATGACAATAAAATAGTGGCAAAAAAAATACTGTCGTCCACTTCTGTATTTCTGCGCTGGCTACCACTGACTGCCGATTATGTAACTGACAAAATGAATGATCACGCTAAAATGCGGCTCACACTTTATCTGCGGTATCTATATTCAACATGATAAATATTACTTAAACAGCTTCCAAGTTTGTTCCATGAATGTGTAACCGACGTTGGGAACATTTCTTTGGAGCCATCTGGTATCCCTTATAGTACAGATACGTACACATATAAACACATCATAGGGACATAGGATACATAATATAAGGGATATATATCAATATATATATATATATATATATATATATATATATATATATATATATATATAATTCGACGTTTGCCGGCAGTCTGACCAGACGGCAGCGGGCGCCGAGTGGTCTCGCCCTCGCATCCCTGGCTCACCGTTCGCCGGCGGGTGGGGGTCCGACCGTCCCTGCGCGCCCGTCTGGCACGGGTGCGCGCGACGCACCACGATCTGGTGGCCCAGCACCTTGCCGCCGTGCAGCAGGTCGACGGCCCGTCCCACGTCATCGGCACAGGTCAGCTGCACGAACGCGTAGCTGCGGGAGGCGGCCGGCGTCGGACTACGGGCTATCTGCGATGGCAGGGCCTACACCGCCGAGGCATTCGGGAAGCATACAGCTGCTCCACACAGCGAGCGTCAAAACATGACCAGAAGGGCCCACAAATGGCCATCAAGTTAGGTGCCTGGCCACAGCGGCCTAGGTGATGGCCTGATTAGCTGCAAAAACATCCGATACCCATCCTAGCTTTACGAGGTCAATATTGGAAATATAAAATTCATCCAGATTATGTGACGGATGACTTTCGAAATACTCATCCACACTTCGGCACATTCCACCTCCCTGGCAATGTTTTTTTTTTTTTGTAGCCCGACGCGTCTGCTAAGATCATAACAGCTGGAACCTTTCAGGCTAGTTGTCAACATACCTAATGCCTGCTGAGCACTCAGGTAATACGAGGGATGAGGGGTACACAATTCACGGTGTTTTGCCGGTCACCATTCCTCCCACTTCCACGCCCCCTCCCAGGGCACATGCACCGAGGAGCCTGACCCTCCCTAACGAGGACCATCGCAGGCCGACCGTCACCGACCTACCTGTACGCCTCGCGGCGGTGGAGTCGCACGTCAACCGTGCAGATGCCGTACTTGCTGAAGAGCGCGCTGATCTCGAGCGCATGCACTGACCGGGGCCAGTTGCCCAGGTAGACCTCATGCGCGTGGCCGGGTGGCGGCGAGGGAGGGGCCGGCGCGTTTGCCTCGGCCGGGGGCCGCACCGGTGAGTGGCGCAGCAGCGGCGAGACGTCGACGCGACGGCCCAGTCGGCCGTGCACGCTGCCCCTGGCCCGCGGCCGCCGTGAGTCGTCCATCGCGCCCCTCGAGAGTCGGCACGGTCGAGACGCTGGGCAGAGCGGTGGTACGCGTCTGAGCGGCAGCAGCCGTAGCGGTCGGGAGTTGTCCCCTGCACTTCCTCTAAGGGATTGGACCCAACAAAGGCCTTCCAACCGAGCTGCTTGCAGTCCAGCTGGTGCTCTTCAGACGTAAAGCGTTGAGATCGCATTGGTTTCTGACCCTTGCGTGCCAAAAGGTTTTTGCGTAAGGCGTTGCATGACATGTATGATGTACCAAACTACCATACCCACAGGCGCCGGAACTATGTTCAAGGTGGGGAGCCAACTCCAAAATGCCAGAATGGGTCCTCTGAGATTAGATAGTGGGCTCCTACAAGCCACAATGGGTCCTCCACAACCAAAATGGGACCATCTACAGGGTCATAATTATCCCTTTTTGGTCAGAATGGAGCGTAAATAAACCAGAATGAGCCTCAGACAGGTCAAAATTGACTTCACAGGCTTACATGACCCCTTTGCAGTTCAAAATGGGCTCTAAAAACGCCCCCGGGTGGCCATTCAAATGTCCTTCGCTCGGGTGGGGCGTCAATTTGACTCTCCTGAGATAAAAAAACTAAGAGGGCAGGAGCCGCCAAATCCACATGGCGGGTTCGCCTGAGCGTGAACTCACTTGTGTCAAAATTTGACGTTCCTATGTCATGACTTTTGGGTCAAACAGGGTCAAACAAGGTCCAATTCCGCATTGGTCTCAAGTGCCCCCAGGCCTCCTCATGCAACCGCCGTGGAACTAGATACCTATTCTAAGGTCATGTTTAATGGTGTGCAATTACGGTCAGTGACCCTGTTTGGTTTTTACATGGTCAAGGCGACCAAATACCTAAGATATTGCTCCTATTTTGCTCTTCGAACAAACGACAGCGATTACGTTAGCCGGTACGTCGCTAACAACAGTATATTGAACTAAGTTATTTTAAGCCAGTGATCTACTCTGGCCTTCTTAAGTCCACGAAACATGCCTGTTGCAGTCCCCGTCATTAGCAAATTCGAAATAAGCACCAAAAACTACCCCACAAACCAATATCTCGAGCAAGAAAGCAGGTTAGTTTGGATCCTGGTAAGACCTTCATTCCCTATCCTTGGTCAGTGGAGCTGGTTGTAATACCAAGTTCAATTGAATTATTGCCTGAGAAACTATCTCAGATGAGTATGGCTTCGCCTAACACGCCGTTGTTTCACGACATTGAGCGATTTCCTTGAAATCCCCATTACTGACAGCCATGGCCTGACTTCGACCCGCCATACGTCAGCGACCTTACAAGCTAAGTAGAAATATGTTACATCAACAGATCCGCTATTCAATTCTCTAAAGGTGAGCAAAGTTTGGCGCGGAGTAGCTGCGCCATTCCAAAATCTTTCTGGAAAAACCCTCAGGGGAGGAGCAATTTCACGTCCCAAACCGAGCGCATAAACATGCCAGAATGAACCCCCCACAGGCCCACCAAATTGGAGGGGGGAGGGGGGGGGGGGCGGGGTGCCGCCCCTTCCAGGTTTCAGATTAGGGGGAGCTGCCGCCACTGCCCCCCCCCCCCAAGCCCGGCAAGCAAGTCCTTGACTATATCGTCTTCCCTCAGAGGGAAGCTGGGCGGAACTGCATGAAAAATCGGGGGGGGGGGGGGGGGCGGGAACCATATTTGGAGGGGAGGGGCGCCAAGATTTCTACCGATACCAAGTCTCCAATACTTAAAGTATGGGGCTGGCGCGCTTTCGGGGCGCCAGCTATTTTTTAGGGGGATATCCCTTTAACGGGATACGAAGAAACGAAGCACCCCTACGTCTTCCCGACTTACCAACGAGCGGAAGGTTTCTTTTATCGCGATACAGCCGCAGGCGCCAGTGTCTTATTATTGTGGGAGAGGAACGTGGGGTCCAGGGGTGGGAGTCATTCCCCATTACTTGAGAATGCACAATATCAACCTTAAGAAAATGCAAGGATATAATCTGTGCATATCACAACTGGGATTGCTCCTTACTCTCATCCCCACCCTCAGCTCTTTACACGCACTCTGGGACGCTCCCACACCCATGCTCACTATCCAACTGGATTACGATCCTACGCATGATTGACACGCGAAGATACTGGGGGAGAGATGCTTTGCACTATTAATCCAGCTTTACTTACCACAGATCATTAAGACGAAACACGCCCACTTCCACCAAAACCGCGCAGACTGCCGCCGACGGACACGTATCCACGCCACACGCACTTTTTGATTTCAAAGCAGGGTAATATTTCCGTCTTTGCTGCGCCGAAAATGCACCGCTCCGGATTATGGGTACTAAAAGGCTGCCGCACTGAACATGGTTTTGATTCCTTCACAAATTCGATGCAAGCGCTACTCAGCTATAATGCTGTAGCTGAGGAACATGTCTCTGTCATTAATTCGGAACGTAGCAATGACTTTTATGAGGAAAAAGGATTGGGCTCCACTTTGCGAAATAGAGCCTATTCACGTTCTCGAATTTCACCCGATTCATGTCGTGCTGGAAGGTGACGAGACAGCAGAGGAAACACGGCAGATGTTCTTCAAATGGGGAATACAACCAAACGTGGTGCTCATTTCCTTCCAGCCGTCATGCCCCACTTCTTATGCAATGAAATGCCCTTTCGAGGATAAGTCAGGAGGGTTCACCCATTGGCCCGACAATTGTTCTTATCTAAAGTGCTGTCAATAAACGACGTTGCGCAATTCGGATCAGTTTCAACCCTACTCCGTCCTCGTCAAGCAATGATTAAGCTGGGCGAAAACTCCGCTCCCTTTGTAACCGCTGTGAGAGCATCACAACACTGTGGTAAGCATCACAGCCTAAAAAAGTGGCGTCCGTTTAACCCCTACTTGGACGAGAGGTGCAACGCGGAGACACACGTGATGCTTGTTGGGGTGAGAGAGATGGCAGCATCCAATTTCAAGGTTTTAAGGATATTTTTAAGCTGCGCGTATATACCCTCCGAAACGGAGGGCGGTTACGCACCGGGCCTATACATCCTCCAAAATGGAGAATGGCTACGCACCGGGCTTATACACCCTTCAAAAACCTTGCAGATGGTCGTGCGTGTCAAGCATACGCGGATTGGCAGCCTTAAATGGAAGCAAGTGCAAATATGCAGAATAACGTGCGAAGGGTCGGCTCTATGCGTGATAAGCATCAAACGATCACGAAATCCATCAACTCACTCTGAACCAGTCCTATTGTGAACACAACTCCTTATGCTGGATGGTTAGCATACGGGTACATCTTGTAGCATCTTGCACGTGGTAAGCTCGGGTTCGTATCTCGACGACGGCTGTTGTTAAGTGGGTGGCTTCATGGTCTATCGGTATGGCGTGGTGATGCCAACTCGCTTCAGTTCTAAACGGAATGAATTATACTTCGTACTTTTCATACCGGACAGCAGCGTAGTTTATAATGCCAGAGGGAGGACTAAAGATAAAGAGGACTCCGTCCCTTCAGGGGGAGGGAGTCCACATCCTACAGAGATGTTGAGGATCCCGTGAAGGCTGACCCTTACATCTAAATGAGGCCAGCAACTTGTGTTAACATTAATTGCAAATGTGTAAGGTGTAAACATTATGTGTAATGTAATGTGTAAAATGTGTAAACATTACGTGTAATGTACGGTGTGAAATATTTCAACATTAGTGAAAAGTTAGGTGCACACGATAATTCCGGGCAATTGCTTAAAGATCATTTGGTCCCAGCCCAGGGTGTCTACCAGCTGCCCTTCTGGCGGCATGGAGGCGGGTTCGCCTGATGGGTTCGTCCGGAGGCCCTCACAGATGTACGTTCTACATTGGTGCCCTCCCATTGGCGCGGAAGGCCCTTTGGCGGCTTCTGGCCGGGGCATTTGGCCTGGAATAGGCGCAAGAGCCCTCAATGGGGCAACAAGATCTCTGATAACCGCAGGGTGATCCAATATCTAGCACAGAGACCCATGTTTGGCCAACGAACCCTTGGCTAAAACGGGGTGAAGGGCCCCGCATGGGCCCAGGTTCACCTCTGGCCGACTCGGGACTCCTTCCGTCACAGGACCCCCTGTTGGACACTCTGGGGGCCTGACCGTCAAAAGACGACTCATTGTTGTAGGGACTCCAACCAATGCAAATCGTGGGCCTCGGTCTCGTTCGTGTTAGAGAGATGGAGCCCCAAAGGTGAAGAGTTCATAAGTAAACGAAGTTCATTCTTCGCTGATTGAGAGAGTGTTGCTTGGGGAAATTTGGGGGCTTATTACGCTGTCTAGAGTCATTACGCTGTTGGCTGCCTGTCCCTATATGGCCACTTGCTGCGTCAATCTGATCGCTAAGGAGCTTTCCACGTTACCCTTGATCTCTTCCCATTGTTTTGTAGGCCCAATGTGTTGTTGGGACGCTATCTGCCTCATGCTTGAGCACTGTTAATCAATCGGATTTTCCTCCACCAATTCTTCCCATTCACCCGAAAGGCTACGTACACTTTTCCGGGGCCGCATATGCCAGAGTACACTCAGTTGCTCAGGGGTCCTTCATATAAATCTCAGGTACTTTCTACTTGCTTGAAGAGCCTTGTGCTGTTGCTAGAGCTTTTGTCGAGCATCTCAATCATCGAGCGTCTCAAAACGGAGACGCTCGATGCTGAGGGGCCCTCTACTTTGATCGAGGACTCTCTCCCTTCGGTCTCATTTGCGGCTGACTTTTCATTCCTATCGAGACTCGTGTTGTTAACCTGGTCCGTGCACTCTTGATTGCACAGGGGTATTACTTTACGGTCTTGAATAATTCCCCTTTGCTCGGAGGGTCCTATGCCATGACCGGGGCTTCACAGGCCAGCCTGTCGAAGCACTACCGATTGTTTAGGGGCCCACCACGTAGGCCCACCACGCTGGCCCACCACGTGAGTTCTTTTTGCTTGCTCTGAGGACCCTATACTTGTTGACGGGAGCCACTGTGTTGGTCTCCTGCGGCACCCATGACCGCCCAGGTTCCGTCCCTACTGGCTTTTGTGCCTTCGCCTTTGAGCAGCAGTCGAATACGCGCCGATAAATTTTTACGCGCAATTGCCGAACATAATTATACATGCATCCGCCGTCGTACGCGTCATTTCCACTGGCTATTCAGTGTTTCACACTTATTTATATTTGCGGTCAACCTTCATGGGATTCTCAATATCTCTGCAGGGTGTGGACTCCCTCCCCCTAGCTTTAAAAACTACGGTGCTGTCCGACATGAAAAGCCCTATTAAGAATTCATTCCGCTTGGAGCTGAAGCGAGTTGGTAGTCATGACGCCGCGCCGGTAGACGATGAAGCCACGCACTTAATGTCGGCCGTCGTCGAGATTCGAACCCGGGCTTACCGCGTGCGAGAACAGCACGCTCACCATACATCCACTGGAGACACGGGCCCGGGGGCCCAACATTCGTGACTAGAATAGAAATGGTTCAGAGCGAGTTGACGGATTTCGTGATCGTTTTATGTCTATCACGCATAGAACCGACTTTTCGCACGAGATTATGCATTTTTGCACTTTCTTCCCTCCAAGGCCGCCAATCCGCGTATGCTTGGCATGTACAACCATCTGAGAGATTTTTGGAGGGTGCGTAAGCCCGGTGCGTAACCGCCCACTGTTTTGGAGGGCGCATAAGCCCGGCGCGTAGCCGCCCTCCGTTTTGGAGGTTGTATACACACTGCCACGTTTTTAAGACCTAAACACCACAAACAACCACACCTAAGCGATCTTCAGGAGCCGTCGATCTTAAGGACCAGCTACGAAGAGCGTTCGCTTATGGTGTTTCGACTTCTCCACACCGAGGAAGCCGGTTCATCACTTCAACGGAATGGTCCATATTTTGAGATATTAAAGCAAGGATCAGATGTGATGGCATAAACCCATCGATAACTACTGATATACATTCAAATGGAAAAGCTTGCCCTAGACAACAGCAATGCAGCAACAGCAGAAGCACAGCATATCGTGCTTTGATATTAATAATCTGCCACAAAAGCTGGCGATCGCTACGTTACGCAGGTCAAACAGTTCACGAAAGCTTTGCTTACGGCCAGTACCAAGACAAAAAATCCACAGATAGCCCACCCACTAATCCGCCCCCGACACAGCCCCCGAGGCGAAAATGGCCGGTTGGCGTCAGCTTTCGTATGTTTCGAAGTATTCCCTAGGTCTGGCTGCCAAGATGCTGCGAGGTTTTGCTGTCGTCACAAACCCACTTCACGACGTCATCAAACAATGACGTAATGGGGCGCATTTTTATCAACTTTGAAATTTTGCTACTTAGCGTCGTTTTTAGACCTTGAAAGCTTACCAATAGTTACAAGGAAACATTTCCCATCATATCTGAAGCCTAACTCAATATCTTCAAATGTGGAACATTCCCTTTAACCTGCCGAACGAAGCTAAAGGAAACAAGATCGATCGAGCATGCACAGAGAAAGCTCATTACAGCTGAATACGCTCTAGTTTTTAACGATGTCTGTGTAAAACTCTCTCCTCTGTCCCTGTCCCTCTCCCCCCTCTCTCTCTCTCTCTCTTTCTCTTTCTCTCTCTCTCTCTTTCTCTCTCTCTCTCTCTTTCTCTTTCTCTCTCTCTCTCTTTCTCTTTCTTTCTCTCTCTCTTTCCCTCTCTCTCTCTCTTTCTCTCTCTCTCGTTGTCTATTTATAGATAGAGCGAAGAGCATGTGAGCTCGCAATTTTTAACGGTAAAAACGGCGAACGGCGTTGCAGCCTGTACTGACCGTGCGGTGTGCGCTCCTGCGGCTATCACCAGGCGGCATCTAACGAACGGACGATAACATGTGTGATAACGGTGGTCTGTGGTGTGCTCAGTAAATTATTTCACGCATTCTTCCAACCTCTCCTCTAATGATGTACTGGTTAAACCGCGCAGAAACCTCCATCTTTTCCTGGCTGCCACAAGCGTTAACCAAAACGTCCCAAAAAGTTCACGTCCTTTTGACCTTTTAATGACCCAGACGTGCAAAACAAACACGGGCGTGCCGCTTGCCATGAGAAAAATCCGGCGGTATAAGGCTTTAGGTTTTAAAACATTTCCAGACTAAAGCATGATTTGCAGTCACACTCGAGCACAATGTTACGCTGTCGAAACACCTACTCCTACCAACAAAAACCTGAAAACCTTCTAAACATCTTGTGCTTTGCTTCGGTTACGCCCCTTCAATCTCCTTTCGTTATCTCCCTTATCTTCCTTCCTTCCATGCGTAACGTTAGTTATAATCGGTCTCAGACAGTGGCACCATCGCACACATTATGGACAGTTGCAGGGTAATTTTGACGACATATTTCACCTATGCAAGTTTGCGGTTGATATTCCAACATAATTGTAGTTACAGTACCGGAAGCGTTCCAGGCTTCGGTGAGCAGTGCATCATTTGCATCGACGAGAACTGAGGAAGCCAGTGATCAAATTTGCAGTGATCTAGCCTCAACTTATTTCAAACAAGACATTCAGCTGGTTTTGGAATCACGTTAATCACGAATCATGGTCAATGAATTATGTTCAGAGAAGATGCTTTTGTGTAACAGCTAATTTTTCCCATTACTTTTTGTAATTTTCCAGCTAGAAACATTTGCTGTGGGGGGGGGGGAATCAGCATTATGGGGATCCAACCCAGCATAGACATTGGGTAGTGCCCCAAAAATGAATTCACATTGACATTACTGCATCATACATGACAGACCTTACAGATAACCTAAGATTGGCATGCTACTTGCATGCAAAGGGCAATTTTGGCTTGCTGATAAAATGTCTACCCATGTTTGGATGTTGGTAATGAAATGAGTCATTCTGCTGTAGCAGCTGATGTTTTCAGGATCTGAGAGACAGATTTTTACGCCAGCATGTATAAAACAAATAAAAAAGGCTGGCAGCTAACAATTTTAACCCCTACCCTGATTCGCCGGTTTTTGTAACGCAGGCTGGCGGAGGGGGGGGGGGAAATTCCCCGACGTTTGTAAACTAAGAAAGGTAAGTCTCGCAAAAAAGCAAACGGTGAACCGTCTTAAGCGAGATTTCGTGATTGGTAAGAAGTTTGCTGTTAACTGACCCCACTAGACCAAGTCGAAGGTAAAATTTTCTGAAAACAAACATCAGCTTTGCACGTACATATAGGCAAACCATGCGATGAAGTGACATGAAAAATAAAGAGGCGTGCCCTCTGTTTAAATATGAGTACAATGGCATGTAGCTTTATCTGTTTGGAGCCCATATCTATAACGTAGGGTTTTGTTCATGTAACAGTGCCAACTTGAATCGTCTTGCAATGTCGTAAAGAACATCGCTATTCTGATGCCAGACTTGTTAGAGACACTTTGTTGCGTCAACACGCGCACAATGGATGACCCAGAGGCTAACAAAGATTTGGGCAGGACTGCGCAATATGCCGCCTTGTTATCCTCAGAAAACCGTAAGGGGGGGGGGGTCGCATCGCCCACCCTCCCCCCTCCTGTCCGGGCGAGTAACTTGTCCAGAAAGAGCTATCCGCCTGATGTAAAGTTTTTGACAAATTTCGACACAGTTGTTGGGGCACGGCGATAGGCGCCCACCAACCAAAACATGTCGCACCGGCTTGGAGCATGCATAAGGCGGATACTTTGATCACGGTTGGGATGGGGCTCGAAGCTTAAACATGATTTTCATAAGGGTACATGGCCTCGTGGAGGTCCCATATTTGACGCCATTCCGCGTGCCGCTTGCTACTGATTTGGAATCTGCCACGCATTCTGCTGCCCTGTCTATCGATGCCTTTCGCTGTTTGCTTTTGCGGTCAAAGGAAGCAAATCGACCCGTAGATGGAGTTTAAACGTGAGGCCCCGGCATTTCCCGAGGGTGAAAGAAAACTCCTGTTGGGATTGGGCTATCTCATTAGTCAAGGACAGGTGCGTCTGCTTTCCTAGCAGCAGCACTTATCCAGGCATCTATTCAAGGGCAGTGTATGACTGAACGTTTTGGTTATGTGCATGCTATTGAAGATCGCAGTGATGGAAGAGACTTCCGATGAAAGGCTGATTACTGATGACGCTTCTGGGCATGAACTTAATGGCCAGTTTGCCATCTGGTATCGCATCACGCTACTGGCGACAATTTTCCCTCCAAAAATTTCGTCGGCGACAAAAAGTACACTTTAAGCACAACTGTGGAAGCCAAACGCGCCAGCCACTCAACCATCACATCCCCGAAGAGAATATCACTATCTGGTATATCTGAAACTTTTTGATCCGTATTTGTTTGGTCACACCAGCATCCAACCACTCTTGTCAAGTGACACGCGCAGTTTTGTTATGGTCAACAAACAGTTATCATGCACATTGTTTCGCGTGTCTAAAACAGTGATTTAAATAAACTGTCGCCGACTATTTTTCAAAGGGCATGAACATTTCTATCATAGCGCATTAATCAGGAGAGGATGAACGACAGGGATAAAGAAAACTGACCCTCAATGTTGCAGCCTCCGTGGGTCTGGCGGTGTCGGTCTAGCGTTTTGTGGGGCCAACGGTCAGGTGAAAACCACCACGCATCGGAAAATGGCATTTCTGAAGGCTCGTATGAAAGTATGAGTGCAAAAGTGGTCCCAGAACGCAGCAGCCTGCGCAAGGTTTGACGAACGCTTGGTTGCAAGCCTGCTGGCTTACCTTTTTTGAGTAAAGAGACCAGCTCGGTGACATCCTGCGACGATTACTTGGTCAGAGTTTGACAGGTGTACTTGGCAAAGCGCCTGACACTAGCCAGGCCAGCACAGGCAACCCACCGACACGAAACATCTTCGGCAGTGACGCCTGTTCTCGACAATGGCGGCGGATTACAACTTCTGACACTGTTGAGACGGGGCCCGTCGCACGTACTGCGCCGCGAGCCCCCCCTCCTCGCGAAATCCGACACGCTCGATTGCGTGCGACCGCATCTCGGCCGGCGCATGGTGTCAGGTGAGGCGCCGCGTCTCTGTTCGTGCGGATGTGGACCACCTGACGTCCTCAGTGACGTACACAGACCCATGTACACGCACGGTTTGTACATTCATAGCCTTGTTATCACGTCCCCAAATGTAGCCACTTAATTCATAGTTGTGAACACTTCAAAAAATGGAGTCAGGCCCGGTATGCTTAAGAAGTTTCTAACTAATGGTCGGAGAGTCACAGTATCATGGTAGAGGAGGCCGGCCTTGACAGTGATTAGGGAGGATGGCGGGGGGGGGGGGGGGAGGAAGAAGGGACTCGACGCGCTCTCCTTAATTCATCAAACATTTTGAAATAAGTTGAGGTGTCTTTGTTACTACCCTGGATATACCTACAACTGGTCTCTAGTCGTACGCATTTTTACCTACTTGACTCACTCGTCCAGTAAACTGAATCTGATCGATCGAATCTGATCGCGGCTGATTAAACAGTAGTGGTACAGTCGTTACTATTAACCACTGCTGTTCGTTTCGATAAAGGCTTGCTGCCGAAATATCAACGCGTCTATATCTCCATTTTTCTGTTTTTTTCTGCGAGACATAAAGCTCTTACTACTGGCTTATCTGTATGCATAATGTGCCTCGCAAATGTACCTAACGGTTTGTGTAGTTTCAGCTATGATATTAAGTAAATGGTTAATACTATTCCTTGGACTTTGACCTTAAAAGATAGAACTAATTCCAACAGCTCTTCGGTGTCGACTGCATAGCCTTCAACTGTTTCAACTTCGATTCGTGATTCAATGGCAAAAGGTTGGCGTATATGTATTTTACCTATCTTTATGCCGGTCCCCGCAGGTACCCCTCAAGTGCTGTGGAAGCCCGCGTCCAGCACGTAGGTAGGCACCACTCCAGGCAGGTACCCGAGTTTGAGTCCCAGAGGCGGCTGATCATTTAATCCGGCAGATGCCGTTTGGCGGAAGACGAAAGGGTCTCCACGACCATACGGTGCTTCCGTATGGAGGCCATGGACGACTAGTAGGGTGAGGTGGGGCAAGACGCCCCAGAAAACGCATGTTGCTGAACATCCTTTGTCTTATCTTACTACCGTTGCAAGTGCATTTGTTTAAGCATTCTTGAAACGTTTTTGCTAATGTATGGAAGACCCACTTCCTCATTCTTCATTTCACACGCGTCTGGGGTGATTTTCGAGAAGCCTGCAAGTGGGGCGTCTTGCCCCACCCCCGGGGCAAGATGCCCCGGCGCCGTGAGGCAAGAAGCCCTGGGTATTAGGATAAAGGACTTCACCAGGAATAGAACCCCATTTAACACCAAAAGTTCAGGTCGAGGCTCAAACAGATCTTGTATCCGCCTGCAGTCATTACACTAAGTATTTCCACCTTGTAGATATTACCTTCCTCAACATCGAAACAGATAAGTACCAGAATGATCAACGTTTTTTCAGGCATACCAGCGCTGAACGGTAGGCGAACGGTAACGGTAGCTGGTGCAGTAGCGTGTCTGGCTTACTGCCACGTAAGAACTACTCGCGGCAGTGGTCGCAGGCGTACACCGTCTGCCATTTGCATCAGTGCAAGGAACAGAAGCCCATTCTTTGCGGCTCACATACTGAATCTACTCCTCATGGGAGAAGGAGAAGCGCATTGAGCATACGGGGCATGTCACGTCTTTCTCAGAGGCGGGCACTGACTTCTTTTTCGCCGGCTTTGTTTTAGTGCCTTTTATTTTCTTGAGGTAGCCTACAAGTAGCTTCTCTTTGGACGGAGATGAAGTTAAGACTGCAGACTTCTTCGTTTCACGGGTGCATTTTCTGTTGTCTGCCTTGGGTAATGGTGACAACTCTCCTGGCAGCGTCCTTGTAGACGCAATCTTTCTGCTCACTGGAGCTCCTCCTCTGGGACCAGCGCCGTTTACCTCGCGAGCTCTCCCGCTGCGACCAGCGTCACCCTCCGCGTCATCTCCTTCGCTGTGACCAGCGTCACCCTCCGCGCTAGCTCTCGCTGCGACCAGCGTCACCCTCCGCGCCAGCTCTCGCTACGACCTGCGTCACCCTCCGCGCCAGCTCTCGCTGTGACCTGCGTCACCCTCCGCGCCAGCTCTCGCTGTGACCTGCGTCACCCTCCGCGCCAGCTCCACCGCTGGGGCCAGCGCCATCCATCTCGCCAGCTCCTCCGGTGAAACCAACATCACCCTCCGGGCTAGCTCCCCCGCTGGGACCATCGCTGCCGGCCGTGCCAGCTCCTCCGCAGGGGTCAACACCGTCAGTCTCACATACACTGGGCTCTGCTTCATCCGTCAGCAGCGTTAGCGCGTAGTCTTCCTCTGTGAAGGCGTTTTGGTAGAAAAAAAAGGCCAAAGACCGGTCACCTCGAAGCCCCTGATGGCTCTTTCGGTTGGTGCCATCCAGTTGGACGCGATCAGCTGCCCAATCTCGTAGACGGTGACGCCTCTGCCTCGGCTCGTCCGCAGGTAGTTCTTTGCCGCGCATTTCGTGGATTTTGTGGCTTAACGCATGCAGCACCCCCTTAGACAACACTGGAAAGCAGCAATCGTCCCTGAAAAAGTCTGCTAGTGCGGAAACAACAAACCTGGCCGTTTATGCAGTCTGCTTGTCTGCTTGTCTACTAAACCAGTCTACTTGTCGATTCGGGACGCGGAATCGTAAATCGTATCTAGATGAGCACATGACATGGCTGTGCGGCACTTTGAGTCAGGGACGACGTCAACTGGGTGAGGGGGACATGTCCCCCTCGATTGATAGGTAAGACAACCGCCCCTATCCTAAGAATCTTTTTGCAGGATAAAATATATTCTTCGCACATATTTTCGCTAATCGGCCATAGTCACTAGTTTCACCAAAATGATGTTCCCTCACAACGGTAGGACTACATTGCTCCAAATCCTAGCACCGTGTTAATATAGCTCCAGAAGATCGCTCGGCAACATTCGCATGTCTCTAATTGCCGAGCTCCCTTCAGTGTCTTCCTTTCCTAGTGTTTAAAGCCGGATTGGGAGGTGGTTGGAGCACCACGGGGCTGCAACCTATGGATGTCAGGCGTTTTTGAAGGAAAGGGCAACAACTGCTATTGAACTGTTGTGTAAGCACTACAATTCAGTACGCTTAATTTCCCAGGTGCGGTTGCTATTTTCGTAGACTCTCGTCACTGGCCATCGCGTGTTGTCACCACTTTCACCGTTGTGTTTCTGCAGTGACTTTTAAACGCAAGTAGGTACTGTCCTTGCTATTTTGCGTATCTTTTCTGTTCATTGTGCACTTCTGCAGCATTTTGTAGTTGAGTGCATTGCATGGCAGCATCATTACACAATATTTCCTCAAGGTATACAATAATAGAGTATGCAATAACGTATACAATATTTCCTTAAAGTATCCATTTTAAGATATTGAAGCAAGCGTCAGATATGATGAAGTAAGCTTACTTATAACCATTGGTATACTTTTAAGTGAAAAGGTCTGCTTTGGATGCTGCAGTACCTCTGCAGTAAACATGATTCTCAATACAGCATTGTTTGATTACGCCATTGTTCCTTGCACGACATTGATTAAAAATCAATGCTGTGCAAGGAATGGCCAATTGATGGCCGCTACATATGAAAATTGTGCCCACGAACGCCAGATATGAATGACTCGATAACTATATTGTGCTTGGCCTTGATCGCCGCATGGCCATTGCAATAACAGGGTTTAAATGCTGTTGTTATGCTTGGGTGGCATTGAAATAGTCCCCCCGAAACAGCCGGCACATATTCCCGGTGTGTAGCTCATTAACTAAATGGGTTTAGGTCTTAAGACGGGCAGGGCAGCTAACTGCGCCGAATGATCATCAAGATGACTATATCAGTTCAAAACCCCAAGCAAATGTGAAACATTTCCTACAACGCATTACCGTGTTGGAATGACAATGCAAAGAATCAATTCGATGGATGTTCTGTTATGGCGATATTATGATGCAGTATCACAGTCTCTTTGTACAGTTTTGGTGTGGTTAAGTTTCTATTTTAAATGGAGACAGATTTTGAGCCGGCTCGGTCATAGGAACAATCCGATCCGGTCCGATCCTCGTAATGTTTCGGGGTCTTGGCAAGCAACAACAAACACGGCAGAGTGAAGCAACGCGAAGATTTAAGTACTTTTGTATGCATCTCTTTTGTGCTCGGATGAAATTTTGAAGTTCCAAACAGGTCACTGCGCTGGCCGAGGTCAGTCTGAGGTCAAAGCCCTAAATTCAAACCTTCGTAACCTGTTTAGGTATGAGAAGATTTAAAGCATGTTGCAGAAGGAGTACCGTCATGTGTTGACATGTGCGTTCACTGGTTTGGTGTTACCTTTAATGGGTTTATGGTCTACCTGTTTGCAGCGGAATGGCTTCAGTAAGTATTCCGATAGTCGCTGGCCGGATTGGAGGGAATCATTTTTAGAGCATTGCCTCTGAGTGGCTGGACCCGTGTTTTCTAAAACATCACCTATTAAAGAAATTGAAGACTTTTTGTGGCTATCCACTTCTGAAACTTTCTAGCATCATAAATAAAGCAGTTAGATAGCATATTGTAAGTAGCTGTTGGCATATGCTTCTAATAACGAAGAGTACGAAGCATTTGTTTGCTGCACTTAACATAACTTAGCACTTAACTTAACTTAACTGTCACTGTCACATAATTTAGCCTTTGTCCACGACCTACCCCGCAATGTCGTTTGAAACTGCCGGATATATACAACATAGAATTCAACGATATTCTGGGAGGTCGATAAGCATTGAGCGAAGGGAAAAATTACCGCTCGAACCAAGAGGTTGACATTAAGTACTGAACTATTTTGCAAGACTTAAGTCCAAATTTGCAGCATTTCGGAGGAAATTTTGCCGTCCGGCCTTCTCAAGGAAGATTTTGGCTACGTATCTTAGGAAACGCTACCGAGTATTTTGCAGGCATTACGTCGTTTCATTTTGACGGTGCGCTGGAAAATCTTCAAGGCGGTCACAAAGGTCCTCTCACCAATCCGGCACGGTATTTAAGCCGTGCTGCTCTTGCAATCATCTAGCTTTAAATTGTATCCGGGATTTTTCGAATGGAAATATGTCTGGGATCCAAGCTCACGCTAAGCGGTGCTTGTTGTGTGAGCCCCGACCCTTACCACTCGATTTTGCAATTTCAACGGCAGCATTTGGTGGCAGAGTTAAACGTGCCACAAGGCACGGCGCGGTCTGAGTTGCAATCTGAGGTCACGTGGCGTTTAGTGAGGCGGCTGCCACCGGTCGCTGGAGTCAAGGACAGGTGGCGAACTCGCCACCGCCCGCCGCGGGTGGGTGGATCGGAAGGCAGGTGCTCCTCCCGCGCCTCCGAGCAGGAGGAGCGGGAGGAGCGCCGCCGTCCACATCCACGTGCGCCTCATGGTGCCGGCTGCTGTGGAGTGAGGTGGTGCCGGTAGCGGCGTTTCGCCGCGCGTAGCGACATCCAGTGCGTCACTGGGCCGGTTTGTGGCGTCACTCGCGGCTGATGTTAGTCTCCAGCGTGGAGGCCACGCAGGAGAAGATGGCCGCTCAACTGATTGACATTTGAGGTCACAGTCCTGTGGTCTGAAGCCGGCCCCCAGCAGCTCAGCGGAAAGCGATCTCCAGCCTGCTCTTCTGGCCGCCAGGCCCTCCAATCGAGATCTAGGGAGGACATGTGCCCCGGTGCGCCCTCTCCCCCCCCCCCCCCTCCTTGCCCGCGCCCATCGTATTGGTCTGTGACCACGCCACTGAAGGCGCCACCGGTATAGCCAAGTAGGTCTGTTTTCGGAGCGAGTTCCATGCGAGCGGCTGTCCGCTGTGGACTCGGCGTGCATTGAACAATTGCTATAAATATATCTGGAAACGAGTTTGGCGATTGGTGAGTAGAAGCGAAGGGCGTTCAGCGATCGAAGTCACATCAACCGGCGGTGAGATTTCCCGAAAGCAGGAGTTTTATAGGAATTTTTCTGTCAGGATCGAGTGTTGCAAATACGCTGGAATGACTCAGCCGAACGTTCAAGCAGCCCGTGACGTTCTGTTGCAGCTTGGCGGCGCACTTGAAGGACCAATGGGTGGTGGACATTAATGACAACGAAGTTTACCCCATAGATGTTTGCATGACTGTGGCAGCTGAGTCCATCCAGAAGTTCGTCTACTAAGTCATGATTGCCTAAAACGCTACGCTGCACTCAACCCGCATTTATCCAGCAAACATTTTTCTTTAAATATTTGCTTGCAGCGATGAGTCCAGGAGCCATAAGTGGACTATTGTAGCACGCTGAGACCATGTCCATCAACAACGGACCGTCAGCGACGGCCATGGCAGAGAAACACGCTTCAGTCGCGTGACTCCCGATTCAATGAACAATCTTTAAATCCTTATTCATCGACCTGCGTCAGTTGCGTTCCAATCGGTTCATGAATGTCTCAAGTGTGTCGAATCAAAAACATCTTTAAACGTAGGTTTGGAACAAGGTTAACAGAGAATCCACCCAAAATGTGGCCAGATCTTACCTGAAGAAGTTTGGAAAAAGAACAGAAAAAGAAGATGAGTACGTCGAAACGGGTTTAAATAGCTTGTAAACGGTGTGCCCAACGTCTAAAAAAGGAATACGATTTGTTAAATTGTTCGATAACATGCGCGAGGGTGGCAAGTGCAATGCGCGAGGGTGGCGTGCGAGCTCTGTCTTATCAAGATCCGAACGCAGGTACGCAGAACATGCACTAATGGTGCTGACTTACAAGCGCACCGAAGCGGCCACGGTCCCCAGAGGCGAGCTGAAAGAAAGCTGCGCGCGAGGGGAATCGGAGACATGTGGGGCGGCCCCACCGTGACTGCGCTCCCTCCAGCTTCATGTCGATTATGCCGCGAGAAATCTATAGACTTTAAGTTCTCAGTTTGGTCGGAAGAAACCAGGGTTCTCGGACTGCGGCAATGGTTGGAAAGAGAAGCACTAGTAACACGGCTTTGCTTCAGTCCATATGCTGTTTAGTCCTTCTGCAGCTTCCATAGAGAGAAAAAAGCATACGTAATAATCCATTTCAAGAAAAAGAGCCACGTTGGGGCATATTTTTTAAAGCATACTCAATTGAAGACTCAGCACAGGTTACGTCTGATGGTATAAATGGAGAGTACCATTGCGATACCAAGCGAGGCATGGCAAGCAAGTGCATTATTGTGGTGTTATTTTCTCCAAATTACACGGTGAACGCTTCGGAAAGCACCATATGTTTTCTTTCTTTGTACCCCAGGATTTGCCTCCAGGAATGAGCGATCTTAACGTAAATTTGCACGCAAGGCACATTTGAGAAACTTTGCTGCTGCTCCGGTAATTTTTGTCAAATTCCAGACATGACTGTAACTTACACGGTACATCCTCTCCGAGTATGTGCAGGAATTTCACATCCATCTCGATTAAAATTGTCATGATGAAGAGAAAAAGCTACCTGCGAGCAACAGCAATTAAGCCCCATGTGTATATGAATTGTGATGCTGAGAATGAACTCCACCAACTATGGGTATCAATCACATCAGTAGAAGCGAGCTTTGTGATGTCTACAGCGGGTGTCGTAAGCCAATCATCGAGAAATCAAATGGTGCAAGTTTGAATACGTGCGTCACCAGACTGCGTTGTCCACTGTCCATGGTTTAGGCTTGCTTTGTAACAACAATCTTGCAGCAAACTGAGCACCGTGGAAAACGAGGTTTCCTTAAAGCAACATGCCCTTCGTTGAAAGCCACTCTGTTGACCGTCGTAAGGAAGAGACTATAGTGCGACATCTCGTTTAATTCGCGTGATTATGGCCTCATGCTTGTACATGTTTGATCTAAATAGGACGGCTAAAACACTCATATCGCTTCTTCCAAACGCCTCATGATCAGGTAATGTATTCCGAAATATTACAAAAAACTCATGTCCGGAAAAGTAACGTAAACGAAAAGTATAACCTTCATACTGGTGACCAGGCAATCGTATGGCAGTTCTCCCGTCAAAGCGACCATCTGAAATCGAGATTTTAACAGTTAAATTAATGTGTTGTATGTGTTGCAAGAGAAGCTTCCTACATCTGCAATGGTGCAGGGATCAATATATAGCGGTTCCGCGCGGTATTTGTCAGTCACCGCTCCAACTGTACATGTTTTGTGGTCGAAACCGTGGTGGGCTGCGTGAAACTGTGTGTATTGCTGAAAGAGCTGCCACTGCCGTGGTTCAAGACCTGCAGCAGTGGAAAGCTACAGTTTGCGTAAGCAAACGCCTTGGTTGTGTGTGTTTTTGCTTGACGTAGCGGATTATGCACAGGTAAATGTAATAGATTTCACTGCGATTACGTGTTGGTTGTGATAGCGGTGCACCGATTGTAGTGTTGATGACCTACTTTTGCGATTGTGCCAAGGCAATGTTGTCATAGAATGCAGGTGATGTTTGACATGCTCTACCTTGTTTGCAATAGTTTTAGCTCGTACTTCCAAGAGAGTGCGTGACCGACACTAACGGCGCGCATGTATTCCTTCGTACATGCGTTTGTTGGCAACAAATGTAAACTACGTGAGGAATAGTCTGACAGATTCCGGTTGGTTCATCATATTTCATCATATTTCTGGCACACAAGCGACGCATTGAAAACGCGTTTCTATAGCCTAGATTTGACCAAGACCACTAGAGAAGGCTACGCAGACGTGGCGTCACCATGAGACTAAAATTTGGTAGCCCGTAGCATGGTTTTTGGGTGGTACTACGGGAAGGTTGGTAGATACTAGTAACATGATTACGAATGGAGATTTCGCCCATGAATTGGGTGTTCACACTGTTTTACATCTTTATTTCAATGTTATTTGGATAGAGATTGCAAATTTTGTATTCAAAACCTTCCAAGTTAAATCAGTGCTATGATCTGCTTCGAAAAATAGGTCCTATTAAACCATGTTTTTTACGTTCAGTGTCCGCGCCACATTCGCCGTAGTCAACGTGACTGAACATTTGGATGTAACGCCTTTTTGTGAGAGGTATATTCATTCGTAAATAAATGGATATTATGTGCATGTTCACATTAAATTTGTGAATGGGCAATGATTGTCCATTTATCGTCGTACCGCAGTACCTAAATGGAATGAAATGTAAAAATAAGGAAATGTGAGCAGGGCAGGTGCCAAAAATGTCGCTGTTTCTTTACTATGTGATCTTGCTAGTCGTTGGTTAACATGGACATTCATATTTTCGGATGGGTTAAGTGAAAAGGGTAAGCAGGGAATACTACCCGACTACCATTATATATCCCCAAGACTATTTCCCAGCTGGGACATGGGTCACCAATCTTTGACTGACGAAATTGCAAAACTTGCCAGGAATCGTCCCATTTTACAAGGAAATCTGCTGTCTTGAACTGAAATGGCGCTCTGCATTAACGCCTCCCGGAGTTCACCTCTCACTGCCTCCACTAGGGCAAGCCAACCCTGCATCCATCCGGCAACGCCCCTCCTAAGGCTACAGGAAGTGCATTCCAATTTCTCAATGCGCATCCCAGGGTGCTGCAAGCCCGTCTAGGCCGCCGTTTCTCATCTCCACCCTATGTTGCTGTTGTTGTATGTTGTGCTCTTTTACACAGACTATTCTAAGCGCTTCCGACCAGAGTTCTTCGGGATAAATCACTGGTAAATGGGTGAATGAGTTTCCTCATCTCTCCGTCGGGAGAGACTGGTAGCGCATTTCAGCAATAATTTTGCAGCTCTAGCGCAAACCAATGCCATTTCCCATCTAAAAATGCTTCATTGAATGTGCTAGGTCCAAAAAAGTTCAGTTTATGGAAATACATATGCTTCAACCAGCCCGCAAGAACAGCGTTTTCACGCGGCCGTGGCATTGGTGCCATATGACTTAGTCCCATGATGACGTTACAAGCATTGCTACCCACAATGCGGTAATGCGGGTGGACTTGGGTTGGACTTTGACATCACAGCATGACTTATGGGGCACAGGGATGTCCGTATTTTGTGTGTCTTTCCTTGGTTTTAGTTGTGCTGCTATGGAATAATCATCCCGGCGTGGGGCAGGCCTGGCAGTCTGATCATGCTCACAGAGGTAAGTGTTGGGTGTAATCGAGTGGATTGTGTCTGTTTTTAAACAGTTATTGTGTGTCATAACATTTGTATTGGTCATGTGTATAACCTGCACGGAAATTCTATGTGCATACACAGTAGCTTTCCGTATATTATATGGTACCTTATATTGTATTATACAGCAGCGTTCTGTAGTCTTATTATACTGCTGTTTTGATGGAAAATTGGTTAATTTAATCAGTCTGCTAGGGAATTTAGTACAGAAGTGTACAAAGAACAGTGATAGGAAGTGATGCATAAGTTTACTAACTAAAGCAATCATAACACAAAACGCCTGCATCCGGCCTGATACAAATCATCTGCTGCACTGGACACCTACAAGACATCTGTGCTTGGATCCTCACACTTGAATGTGAAACTGTGGCCAGGCCAAATCACACTGATTTTTCAAATTATTGGCGTGGAAAGAGATGCTTTGACATATGTCTACTGAAACTACCCTTGTGACATCATGATGCCTTGTCAGCCTTTCACGGAGAACTAAAGGGACCGAGGCAATGATGACAGCGGTGACGATGTCTTTATGGATCCCCCGTCACGTTAGACCGTTTGACCTGTCGGCGCCCGCGGCGGTCTGCAGCAACCCCCCCTCCTCCTCCCCCGCCTGTGGCGGACCCAACGGCCGGTGCGCACAACACTGTGTCGGATCTCCCAGGCAAGATGCAGAAGTCCATTCTTGCAGATCTGGACGATCACCATGATCATGGTCCGACATGTGGCAAGGCGCTGTCGGCATTCGTGACTGACTGGTGCGCCGCACAGTATGCAGGATTTCGTCAAGCAGAATCGAGCGCTGGATTGCAGAACATGTCATGTCAAGTTGAGGCCGTGGAACAGCAGGTTGGGTAGTTAAACAGACAACGCACCATAGACATGGTCTCATGCACATTGTTGTCTCCAATTTCAGTGCTATGACTATTGCATGGTCATCAGATGCCTTGTGGAAATATCTCGGCCTTTCACTAAATTTCTCTAGCTACGTGCTTGGGCTTAGTAAGGGTTTGCCGTCTGACGCCTTTCCAGTCGTTCCAAATAGGCAGAGCTTGAGGTGATGGCACGCACTGAAGTCTAACTCTGTTGAGGAAAGTAGTGAGCACAGGATTGACCAACCTCGGGTACGGTAAGCATTATGAGGTTTTGAATGTACTAAATGGATACGATTGAGTCTAGATCTAGATCTAAATGCCATTCTAGCCATCATTACATTACATGCCCATCCTCTTCTTATGTGAGTACCTTGAGTACATTTATATGAGTACATTCAGGTTCCTATGCCTTCATGTTTTCCTGTGATATCTGATGATTGTGTGGCAAAAGGGAGCCAGAAATCGGTAATGTGTTTGAAGATATTGCATGTTCCAAAATCCTTCAAGGAGGCCTGATATTCCGCCGGATTTTCATCAGGATGACGTGCTATTTTGCAGAGATCCACGTCTTTACGGCAGAATAAGGTGGGAAAAGGAAAAGGGGGCGGAGCGTAAGCTTGTGAGCTCAGCTGCGATTTGTCCGCGGCCAGAGAAGTCAAGGCCCTCAACGAAATGCGATCCTAAGCCCCTGGACCATGTGATGATCTCATGACCATCGGATAGGCTCTATTGACGTCCAAATTACTACAAAAAAGAATGCATAGAAACAATAGAAAGAAGTAATCGCAAATTATTTGGGGAAGTTTCGTTGCATTTCCATCGCTCTCCTCCAATATATGCTCGACAATGTAGGTCTTTAGTGACTGGAGCTATCCTGCTTCGAAACATTGTTTCTCGTCATTCTTGAAAGCTAGCCGTTGAGCTACAGCAACTATAAATGTATAAAAAAATGATATCATGAATCTATTTCTCGTCGCCACTGATATTTGGTAAGATAAAATTTTCTTGCCAGAACATCGATAGCTGGGCCAGTTCGGTCAGCACTATTGCTAACACCACTGACATCGGTTGCTAGGATAAGCATGTACGAAAAATATGCTAACGGCGCAGCTGATGATATTTAGGAAAAATGTGATTCAGCTCATGGCTCCAAGCGACATTTTTTCTAACGAGCCGACTGAGGTCGTGGCTCACCCCAAAACGGTGGGCTCACCAGCCGATTCACGATTCAGCTCGAGGTGAACACAAATCTGCCGACACCTCTAATCTTTAAACATTTTGCTTAAAGTGCGTCCGTCTTTCTGTCTGTCCCATTTTGTGTCGCACGGCGGGTCGCTGGATGGTGAAAGTTGAACGCGACGCGCGGGCATACGAGGCGATCGAGACTCGAGTACAGGTAGCTCACGAGCCGCTGCGGTCCACGGTTCAGGAGTGGCACATGCTATTTTCGGCTCATCGGTTTCGCAACGGCGGCCTGAAGATGTGGTCCAGGATGTGGTCGACGAGCAGCCGCTCTCGGTAACTATAATCTCGTGGGCACAATCTCGGTAACCGAGTGTTGAAAGGACAATAATTGGCAAGTTCCGGTAGAGAATTGAATGGGAAATTGCGTGATGCCACATGTACGGCCACATGTGCCATGTGTCACGTGAACAGAAACGGTCAAGGTGGCTTCACCTAGTTTTCACATTTTTCACGTGTGAAAAGTGTCCGTTTGGCCGCTTACCATATCATCACCATGCCGCCTCTCGGCAGCTAGAACAGATAGAGGAAAAAATACAATTTCAAAACGTCAAGCAACGTAATAGCAAGGTGTCTTATATATATGCATATATATATATATATATATATATATATATATATATATATATATGCACGCCGAGCAAGTTATGTGATGCACAATGTTATGCGCCGCACGGCTGTGCCATTAATTGGCGGGCGAGCCGGGCATGTGGGCGTTTTAAAAGAAAAAAAAAATATGCGCTCTGGTTTGGAGCATCAAATTAGCCTAAATGGTTACAATTCCACATTCTCGCGCCGCCAAAATATCACCAGCCGGTTGCTCAGTCGCCACAGGCGAGTATGTTTAGTAAAACGACCAAGCGTACGCGTCCTGGATGCAGTTATTCCGTTTGAGTACATTCATTCCTTGCGGCGAGAAAGGTGAGCCGCAGGGGTGACCAAACGCGTACTCGTACCCCTCCTCCCTCCCCTTTGAAAAACGGCAGATAAACAACGCATCAAACAATTATTTGCGACGAGCGTGATGGGAAAACTAAAGAAATGCTGCCTTTTAGCCAACCCCAGCGCTATGGCAAGGCAGCACGCCCATTGGCTGGCGGGGTTGTTTTTGAGTCACTGTTGAGTCTGACAGCACAGAAAAATCGAAACAGCGTTGGCAAGTGGCAGCGGTGAAATAAGAAGATCCGGCATTTGCGAGGGCAGCAAGAGAGTTCCATGACGATTTTGAAATGCTTAACAACATTTCAGCGGCTTTGGAAATTTGGAGATTAATATTTGAAAGCTGAACAATCGCTGACTCGTCTCAGAAGGCAGATCTTGGGAAACTACAGAAAATCCTCAAATGAGGAAATTTGGTATTTCTGGTATTACTGTTACTGGCGTAAAGCTCATGTTTAGACATGTGGCATGGACCGTGCGGGCTCCATAACGACCTTTGCAGCCGGATGGGACCGACGGTCGCTTGCCGGCTCGTGGGCGGCGGGCTGCGGGAATGCAGTTTGGATTGTCCGCCCCGCTGCTGGGCGAACTAATCCGTCCATGCCCGGTACGCTGCCAGTCGGCTGCAGAACAGATGGCGCTGGGGTCGGGAAGTCACATGGCGGCAGAGCGCAAGACCAGGGCGGTGTCGGAGCTGATACGGCTAGGACCTCCGGATGTGAATCAGCGGAGACGGTGGTGTCCCGTAGCGGGAGAGCGCGAGTGGTGGAAGTTTTGATAGGATCTCAGCCTGAGCATCGCAGTACAGCACAGCCTCAAGCACCGCCTGAGCTCTGGGCCCCACAGGAGGAACTGCCCGAGAGCTGTCGGAGCCGATATTTTGCGTAGAAGTGGGACAAAAATGTCAGAAGCCAAGAGTATAAAGAATAGGTCAAATGTGAAAATTCCAATGGCAGAAAATAAAAGGGGATGCAATTCAAATGGGCAGAAACCAAACGACAGTAAGCGAGCAGGCCACAAAGTAAAAAGTGTAAGCGAGGAACGAAAGGGAGATGTCCGACAGACCCGAGAGTTGCATTCCAAGGTCCCAGTGTCGCAGAGTCCATGGCAGGAGAAAGCAGCCGTCGGCGCGGCTGGCTACCAAAATAGCCGATCGTGAGCTGGTCGAAGGTCGGGCGCTTCGGGTTCACTGGGGGGGGGGGGGGGGGGAGGGGGAGGGGGGGGGGGCGTAATCCGAGGCGCATCTTAATACAGACGGGTTCTGGCGTGCGGTTCTTTTGCATGACATGCAGGGGAGGACTTGGGTCACACAAAAAGTCAAGAAGTCAAAAAGACATTGGCCGAATGCAAAAGGTCAAATAGGCAAAAGATGTTTCCGAATTTTTACCCACTTGAGAAGTTTGGAGGAGGTCTGTCAGTGCCGATCAGATCTGCTGCAGATTCTTAAATTTTTTTGCGTGATGTCTGTGCGCGAAAAGCCTCCGGTAGTTTGTTTCATATGCAAATGATGTTTGGTATGAAAAATCATTGAAAAGATGCTCTCGGCGTTCTCGGTGATGCCATACTCGTACGAGCTGACGTGGTTGGGCGCCCTTAGTCGAGAGTCATCCGAATGCCCTGCCCGGGCCAGCGGCGGGGTCAGCCCCCTGGGACAGCTTAGGCCATAAAGCGGGACCTTGTCGTCTGGGCAGATGCATAATTGGCCTATGCATGCTTCTTGTTCCACGTGCTCTCAAAGTAATTAAGCTTCCAACTGACGTTCAAGTTTATGAATGACGTGCCTTGGTCACCCGTATCGACGCAACAATCACTGACATGCGTCGGCTTTGAGTGCGGGTCGTGGTGTAAAATATTTTGGCTTAAAATGTTTATCTCTGGCCAAGATGTTGGCGGAATTGTGGTGCTATCCAAGACCTTAAGTCTAAAATCTTGGCTTAGGTCCGGGTCAGACCTGTGTCATTACTTTTCCGCAGCATCAGAAAGCAATGAAAGCTCTCTCACTGTCTGTTGACGATAACCGCCAACATCGAGATCGCTTGGACGAGTCCATTTCAGATGCGTGGAGGTTTCAAGCGTGGCTTCAGTCTAGTGGTTAACGTCACTGGCTGACGGTGCGTGTCATCGCATTGCTTCGGAACGTAGCTTCCGCAAACAGGACCGACGTTGCCGATAAGAGACAAGAGTACTAGTTGCTGTCGAGTCTTTTCCTTTCCAAACTCTGCTTAAAAGCACTGCAGTACATCAGCTCTCATTACTGCGTGGGAGGAGAGGATTACCACTCAGGGCGGGTTGATCGAAAGCAACATCTTACCCGCGGAAGTTGGCTGAATTTTTCATCTACCCAGAAACGGTACTGGTCATTTCTTAACTGGTACTGACAAATCAGGTATCTTACCTGTCCCCTGCGATGGCGCTGGACGATGGCGAGCCATCACGTGATCTATGATCAGACACGCGCGACAGTACTGCATGATGCTTTTGTTACATTTTCAGCGACTCCGCTACAGCTGTGCTCTCTGACGTGCCCGCACGTTATTTGCATACTGTATGCGAGCTGCATGTGAAGGAAGCCGCGACAAAAAGTGCTTTGCAGTCTGCAGACCCTAACAAGGCCGGTGGCAGAGACAATCTGAGCGTCAGCATCATTGTTGAGTACGCTGGCAAGCCTGTGGTCTCCTTACCAAGGCATTTCTTGCATGAGTCTGATCTAGCGTCTCTCCGGAGATGAAAAGCAGTCTAAGATCATTCCCATGTTAGAGAGAGGTGACAAAAAGGCACCATCGAGCCATCGGTCGGTGTCTCTGCGTCCACTCTTTGGTAAGATCTCAGAACGTGTCGTCTTCGACAAACTTCACTGTCAAAGTAGCGGCAAGGAAAAAATGTCCATGCCTCGCACAGACGGCGAGGAAGCTCTGTTGGTGAGAAAGCTCGAGGTTTGAACTTCAAAACAAAGTCCTTGCACTGACGATGGGGCCTTTGGAAGTTATTCAAAAGAAAAGCTCTTGCGTACTTGAAAAGCTTTTTTCATGCAGCAGTGGATGTGTTGCAATTCTTTGCATTAAAAGTCATGGCGTATAGAAGCCTTTCAATTTCCATTTCCAAAAGCCTTTCCATGCAAATTTCCAAGCTCAAGCGTTGTTGTTTTGCATTAAAAGTAATGTGTAGCGTTTTTGCGTTAGAAGTGTTGTGTGGAAGTAATGCCGCTTACAAGTTTTGTGCAACAGTGTTGTCTCATTGAAGTTTATGAGTTGGGCTTCTTGCATTAGAAGTAATGTCGCCTAGTGGTTTTCATTATAAGTCGCGTGAAAGTAATGCTCAGCAGAAATGTTTACGTAAGATCTCACGTCGTGAGAGTCAAACTCTTACAGTAATGGCGTAAAGGCTCTGTTTTGTTGTTGTTGTTGAGTTGAGTTGTTGTTGAAAGTTAAAAGTTGAGCTATTAACAGTTTTGCGTTAGAGGTTGTATCGTGAAAGAAAAGCTGTTAATAGCAATTGCGTTAGAGGTTTTGTCTTCGAGCCGTCCATCAGCGACTGACCGCGTGTTATTCAGCCCGGCCGCCTTCAGTCGGATGATGCCGATAATCTCCAATTGTTTACCAAATTTTGCCGCCATCTGACGAATAGCTGCTGCACTTGACCGCGAACGTATAACAGCATAGCCTATCCGATGTAACTTACACTCAATCCCATCAAATGTGAATCGTTTATCTCAAACTTCATGCGAGCACCGGTCCGGGCAAAGTATTTTATCAATGGTGCAGAAATGGAACCCGTTGGAAAAATGTGTGGCCTGGGTGTTCCGCACCGACATCGAACACAGTTTCTTATCTTGGCACCATTCATAATGAGTCGATAATCAGGGGATCAGGAAAACTATTTTGAGCTTACACCTCATTCACTAAAATGGCCAGTAGTGTGCCACGTCCAACGACAGTAAGTTAGTGGAATGGTCAGCGAATAACCGAGTGGATGCTGGACACCCACGGTACGCTGCTGATGCTGAGGGCTTCCTGTCTGCCGAGCGTGTAGTCGAAACTCCGACGGAAAGCTGTCGAAACACCAGCCTTATGTACGCAGGCAGTTTGAAACGATGCCAGATTGACTCGCCAGATGCCAGGTGCCTGCATTTTTGCTGCTGCCAGATAGAGTGGGTCAAAATTGGTGGCTTGTTAGAGAAGTTAGACAAAAACAAGAATAGAATCATTCCGTTATGAACAACTGGACCACATCCGCCAATTTTTTAGGGGGAGGGTGGCTTTCACTATCAAGGGGCCCTTTGTCAACCTTGTGCCCCCTCCCCTTGCCAAGTCTCTGGCTGCTTAAGAGCCAGAACGAACATGATAGCTGCAGTGCACTATCGCTAGTATGGATGCGACACGCCCTAATGTCATAGTATGCTTTTCTCACCGGCAATCATGTATGCGAGGACTTCACATAAGTCCCGTGACCACCGGTGGTTGCGTGGCCGAACGGTCTCACAGCGTAAGTGACACGTCCATTTCAAGTCAAGCTGAGGAGAATACAGAAAAACGCCCTGGCCTGTGAGCGTAAAGCGCACAGGACTATTGCGTTCGGTCGTTGCTGCTGAGGAAAACAGTCACGCCTGAGTGAAAAACTCTCTTGACAGAAAATTCTCTTCTGGCCCGCCGGGAACCACACGGGTTGCAACTAAAGAGCTGGCGAGGGAAAATATAATTGGAACTTAATTGCACGGGGTTCAATATATTGCGAGTGATCTCGATGGAAAAACATAACATGACATCAGATGAAATGACGGCAATCCGCAAATTACACCTTTGTTCTGCTGAAACGTATGGTCAAAAGCACTGACGCTACAAAATTGATGACAACGTCCCGGGTGATATGCGTTTTTGCTGGTATACACGCATTTTTGCTGCGTATATATAGAAACATATATATATATATATATATATATATATATATATATATATATATATATATATATAAGTGCACAAACCTACCTCGCCTCAAAACTGAGTAATGTTATCCGAGTCATGTCCTGCAGGGCCTATTTCACCCTGCAAGTGCTGTTTCGAGTGACGCCATTGCCGCCACACGGCGATGCTCTCCTGAACCAGCGGCACCAGGATAATGAAGGCCGCCGCCAGGGCCACCCACGCGCGTGACAGGACCGTCCACGCGCGGAATCCCGCCCGGCCCAGAGAGTCCACGGCGGTCATGATGGCCGGCCACAGCAGCACCAGCAGGACGGTCAGCGCCACGCCCACGACCAGAGCCGTGCGCCGCGCCGCACTGAAGCGCCGCACCAGCTCGGCCGGCGGCGGCCGGGTCGTCTCGCCTATTGCGGCCGCCCACGGCGTCAGCGGGTTGTCGATGTCCCTCGTGCACAGCCAGACGGCGGCGCGCTCAGCGGCCGACGTGCCCCAGCTGTCACGCAGCGAGAGCGCCGTGCAGAAGACGCCGCCGGCGCAGGTCGAGACCAGGTTGCCGGTCAGCATGGGCATCTGGCGGCCCGTGCTGGCCATGAAGTCGGACAGGCCACCCTCCTCCTGGGAGGCCACGGCCAGCCACGCGATGAGACCGCACGCGGTGCCGCCCAGCGCGCCGCCGAGCATGCCCGTCGTGCTGGTGCGGTCCCAGAGCAGCGCCAGCGCGATGGGCACGACGGCCGACGAGATCAGCGTGCCAGTCAGGTAATAGACCCATTCCAAGTTGAGCTGCACGGCCGCCCCCACCAGGCAGAGCGGCACGGACAGCAGCGACACCCACACCACGCTCCAGCTCTTGTAGCTGAGCAGGCGCTCTTGGTAGGCGCGATACGGACCGTGCACGGCGCAGGAGAACGCCGGCCGCTCGGAGCCGGCGGCCGAGCGGCGCGCTCTTGTGTCATCCCTGCAGGCGGCGCACGTCGCTGCCGAGCCGCACTCGCACGCCTTGCCGCCGCCGCCGCCGCCGACGGACGAGACGGCTCCGGCGGCGGCCGCTTGGCGCGGCAGCTGGCAGAGCGGGCAGTGGTTGGACGGCAGCCCCCGCCGGAACGGCTGCAGGTGCGTCTGGAACACGTCGTAGACGATGATGGAGGCGACGGCGATGACCTCGGCCGAGCCCGTGGACATGACAGCCATCAGGACGAGCAGCAGAATGGCGAAGATGCCGGCGCGGCCGAGCAGCTCCTGCGCCACGACGGGAGCCACCAGGCCGGCAGCCACGTCGCCGTCCGACAGCAGTGGACTGCCCTGTGCCGCGCTCAGCGCTACGTAAGCCAACCCCATGGTGGTGGCCATCGTGAACGGGATGGCGAACCAGGTGAGCCCGCCCAGCACGAAGCCCCAGACGCCGTGCGCCGGTCGCGCCGCCACGGCACTCTGCCAGTACGACTGGTCGCAGAAAACGGTGCCGAAGTTGCCGAGGATGTTCACCACGCCGAAGATGAGGCCGCCGCTCGAGTAGAAGGTGAGGAAGCTGGAGTCGCGGTTGCCGGCCGGCGCCGGCCAGCAGTTGAGCAGATCGTACATGCGGTCGGCGCTGCCCAAGACGTGGTCGGACCCGTTCCCGTGGAACACCTCCACCACCAACGTCAGCACCAGCGCAAAGATCAACGCTGTGTTGAAGTAGGAGACGTAGAAGGTGGCGCCGAGGCTGCCGATGAGAGTGTAGCCGCCGAACAACGCGGCGAACAGCATGGCGGACATCTCGGTGGTTAGGCCTGTCACCAGCGCGCGCAGCACGGCCGTGCCGCCCAGCAGCAACATCATCATGACCAGCGTGCTGGTTAGCGCAGCCATACCGCAGTACACGAGGTGGGCGGCGTTGCCGAAGCGCGCGTGGATCACCTGCAGGAACGTCTTGGCGCCGGGCGCGTACGTCTTCAGCTGGATGGAGAGCACCGCGAAGAGGACTATCTGGACGGTGGCAGCCGGCGGCATACCAGAACGGGCCGCTGATACCGAACTTGGAGGCGACGGTGCACGACTGGAGCAGGGTCGCGGCCCACGTCCACTGCGACACGATCGTGGCGGCCGTGAGCCCCACCGACACGTGGCCGCCGGCGTCGAACGCCGTGTCCAGGCTGTCGGCATCGTGGAACACGTGCCGGCGGATGGCCGTGAAGGTGAGCGCCACGCCGGCGGCGAACAGGCTGATGCCGACGAACACGCCCACGGCCTCCGCCTGCGTGATGGCGGCTCGCACGGCCGAATGCGGCGGTGCCGCGCCGCGCACCCAGCCCGGCCGCCGACGCATTGCACGAGGCGGGTGTTGGGGCGGTTGAGGCGGGCAGTGGGGCTTTTGCTCCGTCCCCGCCGCTCGGTGGAACCGGTGCGACTGGCGCCTCTGGATCCGCCGCAGACGCCCGACCTGACGCGCCTCCGAGCAGGAGGAGCGGGAGGAGCGCCGCCGTCCGCATCCACGTGCGCCTCATGGGGCCGGCTGCTGTGGAGTGAGGTGGTGCGGGCAGCGGCGTTTGGCCGCGCTTAGCGACGTCCAGTGCATCACTGGACTGGTTTGTGACTTTACTCGCAGCTTACGTAAGCGATGGCGCGCAGCGTCAGAGCCAACCAACAGCGATGCGTTGCCAGTACCCACCACATTGCCAGTAATCAGCCATGGTTTGGCCGTCCCGAGTTCTTGCGCGCAAGAACACTGTGAATGAAGAAATTCACTTTCACGAAAATTGTATGTTATTATGGAATGGCATGAAGCTCAGTACGTTATGAGCATGCCCCGAGGCGTGAGTTGGCAATGGTCTGCGGCCGGGCCTCCGGAGGCGCCATTCGTGGATTCAGTCGGATATCGGTGGAAGTTCGAGGCCGGGCCACTGGAGGCGCCACCGGTGTAACCAGTAGGCCTGTTTTCGATGCAAGCTCCACGCGAGCGGTCGCACTGTGCAGTCTTGACGTGTATTGATCAATTGGTTTAAATATATCTGGAAACAAGTTTCGCGATTGCCGAGTAGAAGCGAAGGGCGCTGAGCGATTGAAACCACACTAGTCGGCAATGCGATTCCCCAGACCATGGGTTTTCTATGCCTTTGTTTCAGGATCGAGCAAAGTCGGTCGGGCACGTTTGCACGCAGTCGAAATACGCTAGAATGACACACCTGAGTGCTCAAACAGCGCCTGACGTGTTACAGCCTGGTGGCGTAGTCAACAATGGCTAACGGGCGCCAATGCGGACGAAGTGAGCCCCGAAGATGTAATGACTGCGGCAGCTGAGCCGAAGCAGAGGCGGGAGTCAGGATGGCCTTGCAGTCCTAGGTGTTCAGGACAGCCATACTCAGGGAGCTGGATCAAGCTCTCCTGCCGCCTGATCCAACACCGAGGGAGTTGGCCGAGCCATGCCGTTAGAAACTGAAGACCTTGATTACAGAGATGATTCAGTGAGGGAAGAATCATATGGAATTTGACAACAGCAGCTTCAGAAGTATCGACGAACTACATGCTGGGAACAAATCTTCAAACTGTGAATGCATCTGTCCACCAACTTACTGAGCTTCCTAAGTGATGCTGATGATGATGACTGGTATTATGGATTGCGTCGGCTACTTATGTCATTTTGCGCTCTCAGCACATTTTGATTACACGGCGAGTTTAAGGTGCTATTGAGGTGATTATATCACGTGCATTCCAAAAACGGTCAAAAAGTACGGCACGTGGGTTGGAGTGCGATCTCTGATATTCACCCGTAACAAAAAACTGTTGCCTTTTAGCGATTAGAAGTGCTCATTTTACCAGCGCATGCCCGACAGCGAGGATCTCGCCGCACCTACGGCATGTAGGTATGTTTGCTGCGTTGCTCAGTCGGTATGAGTGCGTGGTGTAGCTATGGCCAATACGTAGGCGAGTCAGCGTGATTTCTTTCCTGCATTTACGAAGTGAGGATAACCAGTGTCCTTTCCTGAGTTAAATGGCTTTCAGCTTGTTATGGCTGCTATCCTGATCCCACCTGATGTCATTCCGTTGCTACGTAGTTTGATTAACGCGTACAGGTCGTTCGCAGAACCTCCCACGGCGCCACCAGGTGGTAGCAGAGGAGAAACTCCGCTGGAGAAACAGTAGCAACGCGATGCTAGAATTCGTCAAGAAGAGTTCCCCCGGACTGATGGACGCAAACTAATCAAGGATTAAGACCTCATGATTCTCGCCGGGTCAAGACAGCTGACGATGGTGTGTCCCGGTCATTTCCCACGATGAGCACAACAGGATGAATGAAGTTTAAGATTTCATCTGCCAAAAGGCAGCGCTCTGTTCCGTTTCCGGCAATATAGGTGGCAGTACGGGACGCTCTGCGGTCAACAGCTGCACCGGCACGCCACGGTTCAGCTCAAGCTCGCCTCGCCTCGCGACACTACGCAAGGAACAATGGTCAGTGTGGCGGCCTTAGACTGGTATGCCTCCTCTTTTCGTCATCATTGTCACTCATCACTTTCATTCGAGCTCAACAAAACCATATACACCGGGTATATGGGCAATGGTATTTCCGGTGTATGGCAGAGCCACACATCGGGTATATGGGCAACCAAATACCGGGTATACTGTGTCAAAGTGTTTTCATACAGTAAAATGGCTGACTGCTACGCAGCCGAGAAAAAATGCATGGCACAGGAGACCATGGCATTTGCCGGCACGTAGCAGCATGGCTACTCTACCCAGCTGCTGGCACCAACCGTACGACCTATAGAATCACCAGCTTAACACTGTATTCATAAAAAACGGCGACCGACGAAGGCACGTGCTGACAGCCGACCGGTCACTTCTGCGTCGTTACTCCGCTGCTTCCAGCTCCAGCCGCTTCCGTGTCAAGTCAGCGACCTCCAACATCACCTCCGGCTTCAGCAGATCACGTGCCTGAACAACACAAACACGGTCAACACGACCCTCAGTTCTTCCGCCCGCCAATCCCCTCCACAACACGCACAAACATCACACATGCGTACCAGGTATACTGTGCCAAAGTATCGGTCGTCATCTTTATCATAAGTTCCGATCGATGAACGGGCAAACACGGATGTTGCCTTATACCATGCAGTTGGTTTCAATTATTAGCCACCATTACATTGCAGCAATCAAAAACACCCCAAAACCGACGGATCCAACGCTGATGCCGAGTGCGTGTAATCCGAGGCACCATTCGGTCTGCTTCTTGCCAATACCGCCACCCGTTATCTCGTCAAACAGCAGTGATTTCTTCAATAACTACCAATCAGCATCGACCTTACGGCCTCGTTAGCGACTACAGAATGCGACCATACAGTGCCAAATTACCTCGAACGATGACGCTCAGCTCATCAGCGAGCAAATGAACGCTCGCTGGCATGGCAGACAAGTTTCGTGTTTCCATTGGGCATGCCAGATACGCGTTCCAACGTCCAATTTTAGCTGCGATACATCATGCATGTTAAGCGCCATGCGCAAGATCTCATAGGTGTTCTGACAGTATTTTCGCACCGGCACGCTGTGCTGTCCGTCTTGTTCCAGCAGTATCGCATCATGACTCACGAAGAATGAAGCCTTGTTTTTTATTCGGGAGGGGGGGGGGGGGGCAGCCGTAACCCCCCTACGTAGACGGCTCACACAATTCAAAGCATTAGTGCGGAAACCGGTCTAGTGCTGCGAGAGTACAACGAATGTTTAAAAGCTTAAGAGCTCCTTTCCATCATTCCAGCGTCGTTGAACTGTACATGTTACGAGCGCCGGGCCCTTACCCCCTCCCCGCTGCTCACGCCTTACTGCCAGTCCGAGACGGACCGCAGCTGGAGCCCGCTCACCTGGAACTTGCCGGACGCCTCGTAGGCGTACAGGATGGACGTGTCGTAGAGCATCAGCCAGGAGGCGGCCAGCGCCAGCAGGCAGTTGCGCAGGCGGGAGATCACCTCCCGGTCGGCGCAGGGCACGCGCTGAAACGGCGCCGCCGCCCAGCCACCGTCAGCGCGGAGCATTACCGGCCCGCCGGGCTCTACTGGCACAAAGCGACTGTGAGGGAACCGACCGACACACCCCCAGGACCAGGAGCATGGCTTTAACAAAATGTGTGAAGTCGAGTGAAGCATATCATTTTTTCACACCTGTCAGCCTCCTTTTTAACACATTTGGTGCACCGCCATGACAGCCTAGAGGAGTGGTGGAAGCCAGCGCGAGTGTCGAAAACTTGAAAGCCATAAAGCGGAGTCACTGAAAATAATGGATAAGCAAACAGCAATGCAACTGGGTGCTTTTCTGTCATTTGAATGTAGCAAGGTGGATCTCAAAATTAATGCTTTGATCACAAGGAAGACTTCGTGTTTCATTTAAAGCACCAAAGCTGCTTTCCTAAAGCATAATCTGAAATCTAACTACTGTTTTCAGATTTCTGGGCGTCGCCATTACGAAAAACGCCATATGTTCACAATCAATAAAGATGCCTGCAAATAACTTTGTGGGCCAACACTTTTAGGTGTACAAATAATTGATAGGGACAGAGAATATTTGAGTCACTAAGATGACTGACTGAGACTGAGTGCAAAAATGTAACATCTCATTGTTCTCGCATGTTTCTCTCCGAATTCTCTACAACAGTCAGTTGTGATACTCTGTCAGCTGTACTTGAGTTGATGTGGCATAAACTGATCTTAAGAAGTGAAGACAGTGTCAGAAGTGTGACTGTCAATCAAACAGTTCTGAGAGAAAGCACTATAAGCTAGACATTCTCCACATGATAGCACTACAAATCTAATCACCCTGATCCAACATCTACAAACAAAGGTGTCAGCATGGCTAAGCCTCCCCAACTCCCCACGACGCAGCATTTGATGGGCTCACTATACCTCCAGATTCTGAACATAGCCGCCTGTGCCGGTGCCACCATCCTCCACATTGATGGTGGGACAGATCCAGATGTAGCCATTGTTGCCCAGAATCACGGTCGCACCACACGGCAGATCGTGGAAGTGGTTTTTCCTCCGCATCACCAGCGACGGCGGAACCTTAACCATCACTCCTTGTGACAACTGGAACAAGCCCAGCCAGAGATGATCCGTGCTTGTTCAGACCTGAGGGGTAACTCAAATCATGCAGTTAAATGACATAAATTTTGCCATGTTTCAGAAAGTTTTACGTCAGACTGTCCCGTTTAGGGTTGAACATGAGACCACGTCATGCTCTACTGATCTGTGTCAGACAGAAACAAAGTCTGCTTTGCATGTTCAAAAGTAACACCAGCCCTTCACATAGCCCTTTACTGGGCCAGTGAACCACATACTGGTCGGCATGCACGTACCTTGCCATACTTGAGACTGCGCGTGTGCAGGGAGAGCGATCCGTCGGAGAACACGTTCTGCACCTCGGCGCTGATGAGGTCGCCCTCCTCCAGGTAGGAGCGCATGGCCAGCTCGTCCTCCTGCGTCTTGCGCCGCTGTTCGCCGCCCGGCAGGTTCACCGACGACAGCAGCAGCAGCGAGTGCAGCCGGCTGCATGTGTCCACCTTCCAGCGCTTCTGTTGCACCTCAATAATGCGCCCGATCACCACATCACCGATCTCGCCTGGCGGAGAAGGCAACGGCGCGCGGATCAGATCGTCCCCAGCCGCGAGCATGCCCCAGCACTGATGGCTCCCACTGCCCCCACATGTGACTGCAGGCCCCTGTGGTGCTGCTGAGGGTGTCTCTGTGATCCTTGCTGACAACATGTCATCAATGGTGATGGAGAGGCTGTGCTTTGTACTGTGCTCTGTGCTTGCATGCATTAGTTTCATTAATAGGGTGAACACTGACAGACCTTGCCATGATAAATGAGAATGACATACAAGCAGTTTGCTTTGACAGCAGTGGTCCATTCTGAAAGCCAGAAATACTTATCCAAGTGAAAATGAAAGCATGCAACTAAAACCCTCTGGGAAGCAACAGCAGCTTATACACAAGCTTAAGATAAATGTAGGTATTACTTTGCCACTCCCTATCACCAGGTCAGCGACCAGTGGAAAATTTGATCTGCCTCCCCAAGGCAGTCATGATTCAATTTGATATTGCTCACTCTGAATTCTAAGAATTCCTTGATGACAGAACACAGTATAGTCTTGCAACACATATCTGACTTACATTCTAGAGCCCAACTTTTTCTGGACTTAACACAGTATAGCTTCAGAACAAAATCATATTACAGTGAGAATGCAATGCCAGAAGCCTCAACACCATTTCCTGAGATACAAACACCTTGGACATGCAATAAATGCTTTATTGTGCAATATTACCATCATCTGTCTCATTTCAAACTTGACTGAGGACCAATGCATACAACAGATTATTGCAGTAGGATACAAAAAACATGACTTCTGACGTTTTGCGGGCCATTTGAGTCACCTAAAACATACCATTATATCTGGTCTTCAATGGTTGAACTGAAATCAGCTTGTTGATTCTTTTTACAAGGCCAGCTACTGATGCCACCAAAAACTCTCCATCTTTGTATGTGCCATGACCCCTGGAGATCAAGATTGGTGTTAGCAATAGCAGACAATACCCAGGTAATTACAAACATATTACCAGAAGACAAAACAGTTATATTTTAACCTTTCCTTTCCATTATGTGTCTCTATCACACAATTGGTACATGGCTGGTCTGTTCTATTCCAAACTTTACTTAACAGGTTATGAATGATACTGATGGAAAGGAGATTTTTAATAAAATTATGAAACTATAATTGATAAGACCACATTCAAATTTTGTTGAGTACCATCATTTTCTGTTCAAGAACTTGCAATAGTCAATCCACAAAGCTGCAGTTTTTCTGTGCCAGACCAGGCAACAGGGCACCAAAAAATGCTACATTTAACAAGCGTGGCATAGCAGTGGGATCACAGCAATAATTTGGGGCACATACCTTGTTAATATCAGAGTTAAGAATTTGGTGCATAGTCATGAGCAATATCTATGCATGAGAGCCAATGTTTCAGATAACATAAGGTTCAGCTTGCACACACAAAATTCAGCTGATGTCACACAGGTACAGCAGGGTGAAAAGATGTTGTACAGACAAGATCAGGTGTTAGGCAGCCTATTAAATATGTACAAACCTCATGAAGCCCCCATCTCCTGTAACTGTATCACCAGGTGTCACCAAGTGATCAGGTTCTCGCGCATTCTCCTCCCGGATGGGTTGCTCCGCAGCTAGTCGAATGTCCACTTCCATTGTAAAATGTAAAATTGTGCCCCAGCTCCAGCTCAATGAAATAATCACAGCCTATCAACAAACCTCAATGGTGGCGAACAAAAAGGACAATATGCAAGCAATTATCGGGCTGTTCCGCGCGCATTGGAGCTGCAGGCCTACGTACAGCCTTTTTCCTCTAGGCACATCAGCACTTAACGTTAGCGGCAGACATGGCCCACCGGATGTCCAAGGCACCCAATAACCAAGCAAGCAGACAAAGCAAGAATCAGTCCCAAGGCAGGACTGCCGTGGGATCCCCCGTATACGTCCACCACGAAAATCAAACTAAACTTTAGCACAACACGCTACGTCGCCTTGAGCACAACTTTAATGAGCTCGCGCGCAATCACTGTCTCATTGCCACGGGGAATTGGCGCATGTGCGGCAATCACCAAGAGTCTAATTCACTTCACGTCGTGAACATACTTGACCACGACATTAAAGACGTACATAACGCAGCTTGGCTCCGCAGTTTTCAAATGTTTTGAAATGGTCCCTTCGCCGCTGTGCCTAGTCTTGGGAAAACTCAATCACTGTTTTGTTTGTTATTTGTTTAGAATCATCCGTCTTGTAAACACTAAATATCGCCTTTTCACACCATGCGGTGGCATTTCTAGTTCGCTACTCTGAGCACAATTAATCGGGCGACTTGTTTCTGCATAAAACGATCGATCGTTCATTACACGTTCATATGATTGCATAATGGCTCACCTCAATCGTTCATAGCCCATTATAGTTCACAACACCCAATGTGCGTAAGCCCTTCAGGCAGCGGTGTAGTTTCCTAAATTCATTTTCAGTGGGGGGGGGGGGGGGGCTGAAATCCCCTCCCAACTTTGGCTTTCGTCCCAACTTCGGGAAGAGTGAGCAAAATCCGAGCAGAGCCCGCTTGTATGCGTGTTTCGGGGAGCGTCGGGTTACCTCTCATTGTTCAGCCCCCCCCCCCCCCCCCCCCAACTGCTTTGCGAGACTACGCCCCTGCTTTCAGGGGTTTTAACGCCACCTATTTGTCCATTGGCCAAGTTGCGCAAAGCATCATCCGCCCGTTCGGTAGTGAAGTGTTGCAATTTTTGACCGCTTTCAAGCCCTTCCTCTCCCCTGGTGACGAACTGTTCGCCGAACGAGACCCCTCCCCCCCCCCTTCCCTGGTTACACCGTAAGCATCTCAACATGACTCGCGTTAGTGTATTATGCTACACCTGCGCACAAAGCTGCGCCCAATAAAACCACTCCTCCCCTTGCCACGCTTCATGCCACCCTTAGCGAGTCTTCGTTTGGGGAAGGCAGCTGAGTTACGGCCTCAAACTGAGCCAGTTTTCCGACGTTCTGTCATTTGTTTCGAACGTGCGCTTGCCCCAACCCAGTGGGTTTGACAGACTGTCACATTGACAGATTTTCACATGCATCGAAACGTCAACTCGCTGCCTCATTCCTAGAGCTCTAGCATTATTATTATAGCATTATTATTAGCTCTAGCATCTAGCTTCATGGGGTGTACAGCTCGCACTCGTGCAAAGGTGCCACGAAGAACGCCGGAGCGTCCCGACCGGCAGCGGCGGGTTGTCGACAGGTTGACGGCACGGCGCGAAATACGGAGGCAAATTGCCAGAAACAAAAGTCGACCTTCCACAAAATTCGACAGCGGGTTCTGCACTGACGTAGTTGGACTCTGAGCAGGTCGTTGCTGCTGATGGCACTGCGTTCATCCTGCTTCCATAGTGACTCTACTACCCCTGCTCCCCAGCCACTCGGTGTGGTTACGGCCGACTGTCGATGACCATAAACGACTTGACCAGCTTGGGCATTTGCTTCTGACCTTCTGCACACCTTTTGCACATCTAAGCGTCGTGATACAACGGCGCGTATGGGCGACAGGCAGGGCTCCGTTGCCGTCCATACTTTCGCATGAACCTGTGGCACGAGATGTCGCCAACGATACGCCTCTCCACACTGAACGCAAACGCTACCAACAAACGATACCCCTGACACTCACACAGGGGCGTCGCTTTATGCACTTTCAGAAAGCCTGTCCCTCCCCTTCCAACCCAACCCAACACCGACTTGAGCCCCCCCCCCCCCCAATTGTTCCTTTGAGCCCCCCCCCCCCAAATGCATACGAGCAAAGAATACTGGGCCGACGAAATGCACGAAGTGTCTTAACTGCTGGTATACAAGGTGTCTAAATAAGTCCGCATCGATACCATCATATATCATCACACCATCAGATCGATTTCAAATGGGAAATGATTTCCCAGCATTAAGACAAACTTAGAACCGACCAAACACATTTATTCTTTAGTTTTAACACCAGTGACGTGCACTTAGATGGCCGACATCCGGGTAGAAATCAGGACTTGGGGTAGGTCAGGGCAACTTTCTTGGCTTAGCCCCTCTCCCCCAACCGATTTTAGTGACACTCCCGCACCCATACTCAGTACTCCCAATAGTATACGCATAGTGGTGCACTTGCCACACGGCAACTCTCCTCGCTGCTGGGTGACAGACCAGTTGGCAGGGCGGTGGAGGTGGACATCTATTTCGAATATCGGACACAGCGACTGGAAATGGGCCCGGACACCGGGTGACTCCACATCCAAAGCTGCAGCGAACCAGACCGAGGTGGCATCACTGACATCGAGTGCATAACAGCGAATGCGACAGTCGTTGAGTGAATACGTGGCTCTCAGAGCGGCGGCAGGCCCGCCGCGGCGCCCGGTCCACCGTGCGGAGAGGGCAACAACACCGGCCCCGCTCAGCATTGTCCTTCCCACTCGCCCCCTCCCCTTCCCTCATCGTCTCCGGTAAAGGCTCACACGGTCGCAACGCGACCATAGTCCATTCGGCAGAGCGCTGTGACGCGCGCGCACAACCCGGCTGGCCGCTTTCGAGCGTCTCTTGGCCCGCCGCGACGCGCGAACCGACCGGCGGCAGATGCCGGCCACCGTCTGCCACATCAGGAGGTAATAACTGTGCCGCGACGAAACATCGGAATGACTAGCCGCGCCACGCCGCGCACGCGCGCGGCGCGGCACAACATGGAACGCGCCCAGTGGTGAAGCGCTAAGCGGCGGGGCAGGCGGCGCGTGCGGGGAGTATCACATTCTCTGCGCTCGCTTTCCGTCGTAAGACACTGCTATCTGCATTAATAATGGACACACGGGTGAGCATGCATTGATCCGAGTTTGGCACTGACACACACTGCGCGCTGGGCCGGCAGGACGGCCGGCCGGCCGCCGCCAACGCCGCGACGCTCCCCTCAGTCGATCTCCTGTACGTACGACTTCGGGAAGTAGCCCGCTGAAACAGGACACACGCGGTCAGAGAGGCGGCCGCGCTCGGACCCGCGAGTACCGGCAGCACAGTGTCCCGGTCTGGTGCACAGCGGCGGCGGCGAGGCTGCGGACCGGGCAGCGACTGGCACGCGAGAGCCACTCACCCGGTCTCCGATGCGGCCCTTCCACCAGCCCTGCGACTCGCTGCCGCGCGACTGGATCAGCACCTCCTCGCCGACGTTGAGCGCGAGCATGTTGTCGGCGCGGCCGTTGGGCGTGTACTTGTACATGACCAGCGCCTTATCCTCCTGAAGCCATGGCTTGCCGAGCGACATGAGCAGCCTGAGGACAGCCATTGCAGCTACCGTCACCGCACTGGGCACCCCAGACATCGGAGCGACCGTGCCGATGAAAACGTGGAGTAGTCAGTTGTTCACTTACCAAAAGTTGTTCGAAAAAAACAGACGCGCTCCTTGAATCTCTCAGCTTAAAGAATCCCGGAACAAACGTCAACAGTCCACAGTCGTGACCGATCAGAGCTTGAACATTAAAGATCCCAAGAAAGCTGAAGGAGATGGGACATACTGTAAGCAAAAACCAAACAATGACAGACACGCCGAAGGGTGGCAGCCCCCCCCCCCCCGCCCACACGCCGTCTCCGAGACGAAACACCGCGTACCCGGAGAAGTTTTCTGCGAGGGTGTGCTGCTGGTAGTGTTGGATCAGCTTTATGATTGACGGGAACTGGCGAGCCGGACTGAGGCTGTAGCGGGTGTCAGTATCGTCATCCTGGCGAATCTTCATGTGGCTCACCTTCTCCGCCGCGCTACAGCGAAGACCGGACGGTCAGAGCGGACGACCAGAGTGAAGGGTCAGAGCGGACGGTCAGAGCGGACGGTCAGAGCGGACGGTCAGAGTGAATGGTCAGAGCGAACGGTCAGAACGAGCGGTAAGAGCGGACGGTCCGAGCGGACGGTCAGAGTGAACGGTTAGAGCGAACGGGCAGAGCGACCGGTCCGAGCGTAGATCAGAGCAGGCGGTCAGAACGCATGGTCAAATACGCGGGATATCTCTCAACGTTACTCCCAGGCCGCCCATCGCAAACCCCATCGCAGACAACGCCCTCACAACGACCGACAGCGTGTTCAAGACGAATTTAGACTCCATAATTGGCCGGTATACTGGGATCACTGATAACATCTCCCTGCCTGCTCCGATAGCATCTCTTCTCAAGCTGTGGCATGCGGGCCAGCGCGGGCCCCCGTCAGCTGCACTCACCGTAGGCTCAGCACAAACTTGTTCTGCTGGGCGGCCGACACGCGCACCAGGAACGTGCCAGGGCGGCCGGTGCTCGAGCGCGCGCTCTGCCTGCACCCGGTCCATCTCGCCCGACCACCACGGCTGCTCCTGTGGACCGGTGGCGCGCGCTCACGAGAAGGACCACACTGCACAGACGGTCAGAGGCCTACAGAGTAACGCGCCAGACCAGCACTGAACAGACGCCGAGTCGCCTGCTCGCACCCGTGCGTGCAAAGACAACGGTGCGCAGGCTCCGCCGTGCATGGTGTGCTGGCCTGTCCGGGCGGTGTGAGTGTGGCCAGGCTGGGCGGTGTGAGCATGGCCGGGCTGGGCAGTGGCGTGTGGCCGAGCTGGGCGGTGTGCTGGCCGGGCTGGGCGGTGTGAGCATGGCCCAACCGGGCGGTGTGAGCACGGCCCGGCCGCAAGGAGCGCGCGTCAGACGCTGGACACGGCATGCTTCGCAGCTGGAGTGGTCGCGAGGAACAAGCTAACTGTGAGAACTCCCGACCTGCCTCCGGGATAGAGACAAGGGGAGGAAGAACATCCGGGACCACCGAGAGTCGAGGCCGCCGGGACCTGAGACAAAAGGAACAGACGAGATCGCTGGGACGGAGACAGGACGAACAGACAGGATCACTGCGACAGAGACAGGAAGGAACAGCTGGGACCATCGTTGTGGAGACACCATGAACAATTGGGACCACCGGGACGAAGACGACAGGGACAGATCGGATCACTGGGACAAAAACGGGGAGGGACAGGCGACACCGTCGCGACGGCAATCCGGCGGCGATGGGCCGACGATCCTACGGAAAGTCAGCGGACCAAGACGGTGGACAGCAACGCGAGTCGTTCGGCTCAGCGCAATTAGTTTTCGCGGTGTGCGGGCAACACTCGTATTTACTGCACACGCTATCCTTCGGTTTCCTCACGCATATCGGGATCGTTATAGGCTAAGTTCAGCCGGCAAGAGCGCATTTGTACGGCGGCAGCAAAAAGCAGCCCGGTTAGACTAGCTCGCTCGCCGCCGCCGCAGCGTGTCAACGCGCTGGGGCGGCAGGGTCTGCCTGTGGGACAGGGCAAGGGGCAGGGTTCTGATTTGTTTAGTCTAGCCTCGAGGCACGACACGGTCGAGGTACTAGCGACTGTTGTTATTGGGGCTTCGGGCGCATTCAGCTGCTGAGGTTATATCGCGTCGCCTGCCTCTCACCCTGGCAGGACGGGCGGGCACCACGGGGAATCGAACCCTATACCTCTGGTTTTCCATACGCACAGCTTGACCACTGTTCTGGTATCCCGAGGTAGGGGGGGGGGGACTGCGTGCATGGGGGTCAGGAGCTGAAAACTGATCAGTAGAAGCTTTCGACTGTTTTTATTTTTTAGTTGCGCACGCCCAGTGGAAATGCGCGGATATTTCTTTAACGCAGCGCACGACAACGTGTAACCCTTTGGGGAGCGCTGGCTGCTACACTGGTGATGTACGCATCCCGCCCGGAGACCAATGCGTCCGTCGGGAATCGAACCCGGGTCTGCCCGGTGGAAGCCCCAAGCATATTTCCGATACAGCTATTTCGTCTCCGGGAGTGCACATGCACCACAAACACTGCGAATGTCCAAATATGCACGCTTTTTGGTGGCAGTGTCAAATCAGCTGTTTTGACAGTAGTTTTGGCAACCGTTTTGACGACGAAAGCACGGTGACGAGCGAGAATAATTGGTGAAAACCACATGTGCTGGTAGTAACGAAGGCCTAGTTCTTTATCAACCTTTGCACATCACGGAACTGCGACATACAAACAAGTTGACATCAGTTCTTAAAATCCAGTTTCATGTACCTGCCACTTAGGAAATAACCAATTCAAAATGCACATAATCAAAAATGCTTTCGAGTTTTCGGAGCGTGCCAAGTGCTAGTTTAGTGTTATTCAGTAAAATACCGACTAACTACAATAAAGTAACAGATGAGAAACTGGTTCATGTGCCCAATCATCCCAGTGAGAATGCCAAATTCAAGACATAAGGCTGACTATAATGATGATGATGATGATGATGATGATGATGATGATTTAAGTTTTAGGGCGCGCCGAAGTCATAGGTCATTCGGCGCCCACCAGATTATGTCACAATGACGTGCAAAAGCATACACGATTCAGTAACGGCACCCAAAGCAGACCGAACACACTCAGTTAAACCACACTTTACTTTCCAACCATCACCCATCTCACTGCACAAAGTGAGACGCAGTCTGCTACAACACGCGGCTAATACGCTGACGACGCGGCCGGCCGCCTCCTACCTCGATGTTGAGATTGACGTAGTCTGGCGGCGAGCTGGGCACGGGGGAGCTGGCCGCCGGCTCGCCTCCGCTGGCCGAGAAGGACGAGCTGCGCGAGCCGGAGAGCGACGATGCGGTCCGCTGGGGACCAGATACAGGCTTCAGTCACGGATCGGGACAGTCTTCAGTCGCGGACCGGGACAGCGCTCAGTCACGGACCGGGACAGCAATCAGTCACGGACCAGATAGGCTGCAGTCACGGAGCGGGACAGTCTTCAGTCACGGACCGGGACAGCGCTCAGTCGCGGACCGGAACAGCCTTCAGCCACGGACCAGACAGGCTTCAGTCACGGAGCGGGGCAGCGCTCGGTCACGGAGTGGGACAACGTTCAGTCAGGGAGCGTGACAACGTTCAGTCACGGAGCGGGACAACGGTAAATCACGGAGCGGTACAACAGTAAGTCACGGAGCGAGACAAAGGTAAGCCACGGAGCGGGACAACAGCAAGTCACGGAATGGGACAACGGTAAGTCACGGAATGGGACGACGGTAAGCCACGGAGCGGGACAACAATAAGTCACGGAGTTGGACAGCCTTCAGCCACGGTCTGGGAGAGCGTTCAGTCACGGAGCAGGACAACAGCAAGTCACGGAGCGGAACAGCCCTCAGTCATGGACCGGGACAGCCTTCAGTCACAGAGCGGGACAACGATAAGTCACGGAGTGGGACAACGGTAAGTCACGGGGCGGGACAACGGTGGCTCACGGAGCGGGACAACTGTGGCTCACGGAGCGGGACAACGGTGGCTCACATAGCGGGACAACAGTCAGTTACTGCGCGGATCAACCGGCGGTAACAGGCTGACACAATGATCACAGATGACAGATCACAGGTCACAAGCCACGGATCACGGCAACAGCGAGCGACACAGACAAGAAAGCAGAGGCGCGCGGGTCAACAGAGACGACCAGGGAACCCGGATAAACACCTCCAAAGGAACGCTTCTCCGCCAGCTACTGTCACAGTCACGGATGGCCGTGCAGGGAGCCAAGGAAGCGAAGGCCGCCGGTCTGACACGACAGACGCAGAGAACCCGCGAATACAGAGATATTCACGGGCGGTCCTGAGAGCCCGCACGCTCACCCCCGCCTCCATGGCGTCAGGTCGGGAGAAGCCCACCCGCCGCCCGCCGCAGACACTGCACGACACCCAGAGCCGGCGGTATGGCACGCTGCCAGCCACCCCGAACTGGGCCGCCCCGACCGCCCGCTCTGCTGTCCAGTCGTCCAGCACAGCCCCGGCCCGGTCAAAGGTCAGACGGGTCAGGTCGGGTCACCCCGCGTCAGGGGCGAGCCCAGGCGTGAAGCTCGACAGACCATTTTGGTTTGGATGGGTTTGGATTAGCCCTCCGGCCAGCAGTGACCATTCCAGGGCTATGTGACGAAGTAGAGTGGATGACGGTGAGGCAAAGCTACACACATCTGGGGGTCCGTCCGGCAAAACTCCGTCCGCACAGAAATCTCTATGCGGGGTATGTGCCCGGCGCTCGTGCGGGGCCTCACCAGGGGGCGCTTAGGGCCACTTATGGCTGGTGCATGTAGCTTGGCTCGGATAAACGGGGCGTCGCGACGATGCAGAACAGGGCGAGAATGAGGACAGATGGGCGGATGTACCACGCTGCAGACGGTGGTTCTATTAATATATCCCGGATCGTACATCGCAAAGGAGAGTTTAACATGGAGTCATACACACAACGGCAGGCTCACTTTAGCCAATATGATTTGGGGTCGAATCACCTACCACAAGGAAACCACAGCGTTCTTTTAAGTCATTGACTATGGGCAACCACGGGTCAGTCGCATTTTATTAAGCATCCTAACTGCATATTTTCATAACCTCAGAAATCCTACGGTAACCAGTCCGCTGTGACAGCCCGCTAAGTGGATCTAGATTTAAAAAGTACAACATTGCCCACACCGAATTCCATTATTTCAGAAGTTCTTCGGATGTAGGCCCGTAATCATAGCACTTCCATCCATCCATCCGCGTTTTAGCTAACGGCGGTCTCTTCAGCGTCAGTCGGTTCGTTGGCAGCGACCGCCCCGTGGGATTTGAACCTGAACCACAACGGGCGAATCAGTCGGCTAGTCCGCAATGAAAAGGTCACGTGGCAGCTGGCCAAACGTGATCGCTCTGGCACGGGGCGATCCGACAACGTTGTGCGGGAGCTTCCAAAGTGGGGACCCAGCGATCGTAGGTGGTGACGCCCTCTAACATAATGCATCTCACAAAAAAACATCACGGAATATGGGGTTAAGGGGGCCATGATTGCAAGTTTAGGCGACATGATGTGTTGTGCCCTGCCATTTTAGATAGCCTGCACGAACTTACGCCAGCACAAGAGTTCATTTTCCAATAACTGGATGGGTCTAGCATGGTCTTAAGTCAAGGTTACCCTTACCTTGCCTGAATTGCCTGTGACCCTGGCAATCAGCAAACCCGATACCGAAGCACCTAAACTAGATTCTGTCCGTAGGTTTTGATCTTGTACACAGCGCGTACGAAAACGTCGGTGATGGGACTGGAAGCAATTGCGTGCGAAATGGTTTGTGTCACATCAAACATCGCTACTCAGCCTGACCAAAATTGGGACCGAACAGCATACACATCTCAGAAACACCTTACTCGTTAGAAACGCCCAACGGCGAAGAGCACACACCTGTGGTAGAAAGGACGGCCAGATATGGCAAACAAGGGGATAATTCAGAAAATAACGCAAGCGGGCGCGTGATATCGACTGCTGACCTTTCTTAGTGATGGCGCAAGTAGGAGTGGGAAAACGTATGAACAGTATGTCGTGTAAGGGGATAGATCTATTTTCTCCCTACCCCAGGAGCATACTTCCGCAAAATGAGTTTGGGGGTTGAGCAGCAATTGACGAAACGTGCACCAAAAATACGCTAAGAAACGACTTCCTCTACGGATCTGGCCCGCTTTCTTCTCAAATTGCGGGATGGGACCGGATTCTCTCCGCAGCTGAAAAGGAAACTATCTCGCCTCACCTACTTCATGTCTTCCAACACCATTTCAAATGATTTGTCACAGCTTAAAATGTCAAAAATGAATGCTTAATGAATATGGACCTAATGACTGCTGCACTTTGCATCAAAGCTAAAAAAAAAGACGGAACACATTCGGAGCGAATCCAGACTTTGATATTAAAGGGAGGCTCTGCTGAAATTTCTCGTATTCCCGTCAATGTGCGCGCGCGCGCGTGTGTGTGCGTGTGCGTGTGCGTGTGCGTGTGCGTGATAGCAATCACTTGCCAGCCCATTGGTCGCTGGTACTTCCAAAGTAACACGTCTGAACAAAATACGCACTATGGTATCATTTCACATCTACGCAAAAGCCGTTCAAGGGTTGGGAAAGGAGGAACGAAAACAATACCAGATATTTAGGATGGTATGTGCAGTCGTTGAAAGATTGTGCCGAGTCTCTCTTAACACCGGTCGTATTTTCTGTGCACATTGTGACATATTTATCAGATGTGCCGGCGACAGTCGCGATGCCAAAACTGAAGGTGACAGTCAGATACTAGTCCAAACAGCCAGCCATTCATTTATCCATTACAGCCTCATCGGTGTTCCCGGGAGGCAGGTTGGTGTATGAAGTATACAGAAGCGATATTTGCTATGGAGGCGGTCACAAAGTGAGGTGAACAGGGAAAAACGACGAATTGACTGTAAAAATGTGTAAAATAATTTCCATCTCACACTGGCTTGCACAAATGTTTGATGTGCTTGCCACACTGAAAGAGCATAAAAGTTCTATGTTGCTATGATTGCCACTTCAAGCCATCAATGAACCCCAAGAACGAATGTCACATGTGTTAGTTACTAGTTAGTAACTAGAGTGCTAACTAGCTGGTAGATATATTAATAACCAGCTAGTAATACATTCGGTTAAGTTAGGTATATACGTACACACCAACATAAACATATATATGTATACACACATACATATATATATATATATATATATATATATACATATATACACATATACATATATACATATATACATATATATATATACATACATATATATATATATATATATATATATATATATATATATATATATATATCGGGCTCTCTCCCTCTCCCTCTCCTCCCCCTCCCGTGCCTCTGCCCTCCCTCTCCCTCTCCCGCTCTCTTTGAATAAGTTGAATTGTGCATACTATATACCAATACTATGGCTGAAACATTGCATGAAAAAATCAAACTGAGCTATAAAATGACAAAAAACATATCCTACCATACCACACCATACCACATATATACCATATACAATACATATACCATATACCATATATATATATATATATATATATATATATACCATACACCATATATATACCATATACGATATACCATATACTCGTTGCACCCAAATAGATTCGCATACCATGGTAGCTGTGGCTGGTCAAAAACGCACCAGGAATTTCTAGCTGTCTAGTCTGCAGGTCCTTTTCAACCTGTTCGAAATTGTATCCCCGATAATTGCAACCCACCTTGCGCCGAATCGATCTCCGATCGATCCAAGGGATCTCGGCTTTTCGGTCGGCCAAAAATGAAAAATAAAGAAGAAATTTGAAGAAAATCAAGAACGGGTTACCGGGTGCTTTAGTGTTTCTTTCCACATCTTAGCTGAAAGTAAACGTTATCTTAGCACAACTCTGAATTTCCCACCGTTTGTGTTGCCAATAAAATGGACGTTCATAGCCCGTGGTTGAGATATCGCTCAGAGCAGCAGTTTGCAATGCCTTTACATTCTTGCTTTTCCGAATCCGTTCCACACCCTCAAAGCGAAAAAAATGCATGCTCTAACGCTTGGAAACTTTCAGTGTGTTTCAAACGCTTGCAACGTTACGGTTCGGAAGCTTAACATTGCAACTTTCCAAGAATTTTCAGCGGAAACCTCTTGGAATACAAGCGACTGGTAAGTCCCCGTCAGACGATTTCAGCCACGCTCGAACGACACCCTTCAGGAAAGTGAAGCTGTCCGCTTATTTTCAGAGCAATTTTCACAGCAAGCAAGCAATAGCAGCGCAGTCAGTGTATTGCTATCATGCTACAGCGGTTATCATATCAAGGCGCTGGCGTGACGCGTAGGTTTAATAGAGCTTTACGGAAATACTTCACCCCTACCAGCGCGGTAAGCCCAGAGCTACCATATCAAGGCGTTATCACGCCCGGCGGCGCCTGAGCGCGGCTGCGGAACGGGCGCGCGCCGGGCGCCGGCGCGAGGTGCTTACCATGCGCGGGGCGGAATACCGGCCGTTCACTGGCGACCCCTGTAAGCGGGAACAGCGCAGCCATCAGCGGCCATGCACAGCGGAAGCAAGACGGGCACGGCGAGCTCACCGACACAGCCCACAGGGGCGGAGCGCGGCGCGGGGCGCCTAACGAAACGGACCGGGCTACAGGAGGCGCGGAGAAGTCAGGCTGGAAGGCGAGACAGACATCAGGCGGGCGCGACCGACAACGTGCGGGGTCGTCTGGTGGTGAACGATCCACCCCGATAGCCGTATGCACACAGACGCAAAAAGAAAGCATCACGACCACGCATTTTGTCGGGTGCACAACCAGGCAGCGCTTCAACGGAGACCAAACAGAGGCAGAACTCAAGCAAACATCCATCCGACGCACAGCAGGACACTCGCTACGCATTCACGGGGGCCGCGAGACATTCGGAAGTGCGGACGGACAGGCCGGCGCCGGACCGTGGCGGAGGGAAGGAAGGAGGGGAGCCGCAGCCCACCTGCTGGTGTGACGAGCCGCGGCTGGGCAGCTGCACGGCGCACACGTCCGGGTCGCCGTCGTCGCCGGCCGGCGGCCGCGGCGGCAGGCTGGGCGGCTGGCGCGCGCCGCACATGCCGCTGGCGCGGATGCAGTGTTTGTGCGCCTTCCGCTCGCACTGGCCGCAGCGGTAGCCCTGCAACGGCGGCGCCCCGCTCCAGGTCAGCCGGCGCGGCCGCGGACGCACGCGGCGGGACACAGGCAGGTGATGCCACTGGGTCAGGCGGCGGAGGTTGCGCGACCCCAATCCCGTTCGGGACGCGAAGCTCACCACTTCTGTGACCCTGACTCTAAGGCGGCGCGGGCGGCGAACGACGAGCCAATGAGCCCACTATTATAGTATATCATCAGCTGACCTCCCCCCCCCCCTTGTCTCCGCCAAAGGAATTGTATCCTGCGTTTCTTACAGGCTGGTCTTCACTTCATGAAAGGACTTATACTTACACGTGCCTGCTTAGCGCAACTCTCAACACTGCAGCCAGCTGAGGAACCTGGTGCATGTGGACGCATCAGGACTACATGACGAATTCCCGCAGGTACTGGCTACTGAATGGGATCTGCTGAAGATGGAGAGACCCTGCACTTCGATCTGGTGCAGATAGCCGAAAGGAGGGGACAAGACGTGCTGCTGAGTCGTTTGTGGAAATAATTGTAGGTAAGCAACAGAAGATCATTTCGCAAGATACGATTTTATTGAATACACCTGAAAAGTCGAAAGACAATTTTTGTGGTCTAGATAGCCGATAGCCGATAGTGGTCTAGATAAGGCTTGTTTGGACTGCAAGCTAGTCATATACGAAATGTATGCTGGGTCCGTCTCAGCCCATTGAGAACGGGTGATGGAGAGCTAGACCAAACCACGCTGCCGCACGCACTCAACGAGCTGACATTGTACACCGACGGGCCGCCGCCCGATACCGGACTTGAGGGGGAGGGGGAGGGGACTGAGAGGCTCATATTTTCCTTACATAACTTACCAAACTCTGATGACGTAATTTTTCTTGTCATTGACTTCATAATCTTCTAATACCTGTTCAGCATTTTTGCCCCAGTACTATTTGGAGAGGGTGTAAGAATATTCCCTTCGGGCGCGGGCTACATACCCAAAGTCGAACTCACCTGTAAGAACTTGCCCTTGAGCAGTTTGAGGCAGGTGTCACACTCCTCGGGTCGACTGAAGGTGGCCAGTGCGAACACGTGGTCCGTGTACTTGTTCTCGCTCGGGTCCACGTGCTCCCTGCACCGACGAAACCCCACAAGGGTCAGTTCTCGGCGACGCCCAACGGTCGGGCGGTCCGACCATCTCCGAGAACAACCGCCTCGTCATCGGCTCGCAGTCGTCCATGCCAGGATGGCCGGTGCACGTGAAAACAGTCTCACGGCGACTGGGTCATCACAATGTGAACATACGCCACGGACTGACAAGGCGCCAGCCTTTTTGGGACCATTGCGTGGCCTGCTGCCTAATTGGCCTCCGGCCTCAGCGACCTCCCGCTCAGCCTGGTACTCAGCCGGATAGCACGCTGAGGAGGCAGATACCAGCACCAAGCCGGGCCTCGATCAGGCTTACTCAGGTGGGGGTCAGGCCACCGAGTCAGGTCAGCGAGGCGGTCAGGCCAGCGCCATCCCCGCGCCGCTCACCGAGCCTCCTCCAGCGCCTTGATCCAGTTGCGCTTCGTCTCCTCCGTCTTGGCGTACAGCGTGTAGACGGTCTTCTTGCGCTTGTGCACCAAGTGCCACATGTGGGACCAGCGGGCGTCCGTCCTCTGCGACTTGCGCCGATCCTCCAGGTCAAACTCGCAGATCCGCAGCCAGTCTTTGTAGCAGTACTGTTCGCCCTGAGGACGCGCAACACCACCGGTCGCCGTCAGGGTGGCCGGCGACTCCGCGACCACGCGGAGGTCACGGAGCGGCGTGGGTCAGACGGCCGGACGGCGTACGGGTGCAGATGGCCGAAAGGTAACTGGTGGCATGGTGAAGGGCAGGCAGTGAAGATATATTACATATGAAGATATAGCACGGCATAGCTCATTAAGTGCGCACTGGGTGTATATCTAAAAACAAGGGATCACGGGGCGAAAGGGCGACCAGTCTTGGCCAGGTGCCGCCGCGAGTTGAGGGAACGTCTCGAGCCAAATCGCGTCCAGAAGGGCATACGCCACGCCTCTTCCGGCGACTGGTCAGGGATCGGACAGGCTCCCGCTCGCCGCCGTCCCGACCGGACTCTCGCCGCTCACAGCCGCCCCAGCCCCCGATGGCACACACAAGGCGGCTCATTAAACGGAACGGAGCAGTGTTCCGCGATCGGTCCCAGCAGCAGCGCCGGCAGCGCGGCCCGTCCGCTTACCCAGAACATCTTCTCCACAATCTGACGCGGCCGGGGAAAACGGATGACGGTGAGGCGACGTCGCAGACACCACTATTGTTCTACGACTGCACTGACTTCCAGGGGCCACACACACAACACGGGAGCAGATATCCTTTGCAAAACCACGTGATCGTTAATTTGGCAGCGTAGGTTAGAGCTGCATGTCAGCATAGTTACAATGAAGCTGTAGTGGTCAACCTGAACAAGAGACGAATGAAGACACGTCCGTGGAAGACCGTTCACTACACACGGCTGACAGCTCAACGTCAGCTGCGTCAGCTAACATTGAGATGTACACTGATGCAACTGCAGACAAATGACATCTGACAGAATCACGAAGCGGGAGTGCAGAAGGAGAAACCAGCGCATCACAACACGAAATGCTACCCATATATAGCACGTACGCCTGACCAACGGTCGGAAGCTCAGCAAGTTGGTTCAATAACCAAGCTCGGCATGGCAGCGATCAAGCCCGGAAATCAAGTCCAAGTGACATCAACGGACAGTCAGTCAGATCAAGTCAGATGCCCCGGCAGAGCATGCGCTCATATCTTCGGTTAATTTATAAATACATGTGTTTTCTTACGTAGGCTCCGGCTTTTTCACTGTCTTGCACGGAACGCCTCGGCATTCCACCGTGAGCAAGCAATGATTCATCATTAACAAGTCGGAAGCACATAACATAGAAAGCCAAGCAAGCGCAAAATGCCACGCCCCGAGATCACACTGACCCGAGACCACGTCTCTTCCCGTTCATTACACACTGCTCGCTTTTTGTTTTTCAGTGCTGGCCTTGGAATCAGAAACCTCACTAACACAGCCTGTTGCGAAGATCCTAACCCCATTGTTTTAGAAGCACAATTGCAGCGTAACGGATAACTGTGGCCGGCGGATTGTGGCGCGCCATGCAACGCCATGACGTGGCAGGCCGTGGCAGCCTGACCCGCTTAAGACCAGCTGTCGATCGGTCGTGTCTGGCGAGCCAGGTGATCGAGCGCGGTTTCTGGGACGCAGATCCATACAGTTCACCACCTTGGTGGCCAGGTGGCCAGCGCTATAACGACTGAGCTACGGGGATGGTTTCCTTTTCACAGGCAATTACGTGCAATGTCGCGGGACAGGCCATGACGAACAAAATGCGATGCGTGTTGTCATGCATCACGCGTGCCAGCGCCTTGAAAGCAGTCAATTTGCTCAGAGAAACTGTGGTCAGAGACAACTATGACGCACCGGGCCAAGGGGGTTATGCTCGACCCCAGCTCGGGCACATTTTCTTTCTCAAACTCTTCAGCCAATTGGCGTAGGATCGGTCGCAGCCATTGTATCGGGCCAAAAAATGAGACCGCTGGAATCGTTCTCCTGATCCGAAATAATCGCCAAGACGGATGGGGACAAGACTGTCCCAGCCTTGGTCGTGAGGCACATCCCCGCCCCCTCCCCAACCCTCCACTTCAATCGCCGACGCCGCGGTGGTGTTCACATTGCGTACCCGTAGTGCCCAGCAACAGCGCAAGTGAGAGTAATGTAAGAACCATCTGTTACGCCGCGCAACATCGAGAAGGACATTTACACCACCAGAAGGGCCGCGGGGTGGACATCGCGCAGGACACTCACGCCTCCACGCAACCATGAAGCAGAGGTCACAAGGACGGCCGCACCAGCAGGCGACAACGGAACGGACATCGCGCGGACACTCACGCCTCCACGCAACCGTAAAGCAGGGGTCACAAGGACGGCCGCACCAGCAGAAGACAACGGAACGGACGTCACAAGGACACTCACGCCTCCACGCAACCATGAAGCAGAGGTCACAAGGACGGCCGCACCAGCAGACGGCCACGGAACGGACATCGCGCGGACACTCACGCCTCCACGCAACCATGAAGCAGGGGTCACACTCGGACCACCGGCAACCATGAGGCGGATGTCACGGGGACGCTCTCATCTCCAGACAACTGCAGAGCATTGGCTAGCACTGACCACACCCTGCAACAGACGCGCACGTGTCACGCGGACACTCACGTCCCCAGCAGCCACGGAGAAGATGTCACAAGGGCACGCGTACCACCACAGAGCCCTGCAGCCCACGTCATAAGGGCTCTCACATCTCCCGACAGCCACGGAGCGGACGTTAAAAAGGCACGCGCACGTGCGGGAACCGCAGCACGGACGCCACAACACAGAGAGCATTGTCATCACATACCACCTCCTACTCACAAACACATCACCGGCCTCCTTCCCATAGCTCCACCGTTTGATGTTGGCGGAGAGCGTCTGAAAATGGCGTGGCCACGTGCTTACACAAGATACGCGTCGTTGGACGAGTCGCCAATGGGAGGCCACGTACAATAGATCAGCAAACAGCAGAAGTGGTCCCACAGTCAACAGAGCGGGTTCATTTGTCGCGCCACCCTGTTCCTCATGCCGTGCGGAGATAAAGCCGCGCCGTCATTGCCACAGCCGCGAAAAGGTCAGACAATGGGGAGGCCAATTACCTTTTGTCGACTTTTTTCCAGGCCTCGACAAAGGGTTAATGTCAAGCATTAAAAAAAATGTGAAGACATGGGCCCTTGTTCGCCCCTATTCCCAAACCCATTAAGGTTGCATTGCATGCAATTTCTTACCATGTTCCACATTTGAAATGCTGAAAGCACAACGCGTGGTTTTTGACCATTTGTGACACGGTTCAAACGGACCGTGTCACAAATTGAAACAACTTGACTGCCTGTGGCCTTCGAAGATACAACACAATTCAATGCTACAATTTTTCAAGACCAGAGCACAACGTGTCCGTGAGATGAGTGCTATTTCACCCCCAAATTTACCCTTTAATTTTCGTTTACGGCCCGACTGCGAAACGCCGGTCATAGCGACTTTGACGTCGCAGTGTCACGGCAGATGTGTGAAAAGCAAGAACGGTGTTCAACTGCGGGACACGCCACTACTGGTTGTTGATTTTTGTCGTCAGACTCGCGGCCACCCGGAGGCTATTGAGGTTTGTCTGCGCCAAGATTGCTGCAGTGAATCTGCACCCAAAATACTTTTGTTCCATAGAACGAAGGGTGTTCGCTGCAGAAATAGAGACTGGAAGACTTTCCAACTGGTTACATTTCTCAACGAACAAAAAAATCCGTGTTCTTGCTTTAAATACATGATCGGGACCACGAAGTTCAAGGCCCTACACCAGGGAAATCCGCTACGTACGGTGCATACGGCCGTACATTAAACATACACCATTTAACTCACAGCGATAGTGCATTAAATGATTACTTTAAAACGCTCTACTAGGTGTAGTTTGCAAGACGAAGGAAAAATGCCGATTTTCTTCAGTAATTACAACTACAACCATTCTGTCAGACCCCTTAGGACGCGCATTAATAGCTGAGATCAACGCACCATCTTTCAGAATGAGCGACTGAAGCCTACCGGGCCTCCCAGCCTTCCGCGCTCCACTTCAATATGTATGCATATCCAAATTGTAAGTGAAATAGATGTGAAATACACGTCATTGCCGTCCTTTCCCCGCGTAATTCGCTAGTGTCGCCGCTACCCACGGACTAACATGCGATGACGTGTCAGAGACCGCAGACGGCCCTGCCATATTATGGCAGGACTCATGCGCTTGGTCACCCTACTCAACAGCACGCCAGCGAAGCATGTGGAAACAGCCCTGGACTTCTCGCCCGCCACTAAGATAGCAATACATTCGATTTGCCTTGCTTTTTCCAACGTGTGTGTTCGGTAATGTTTGTAATACACTAATGTACCAAAATTATTGTGTAATAAATGCCACGAAAGCTTGAAACACTCCATTTGGACAAAGAGATAAGCGAACGTGACGCTATTATCCCGCAAACTCAACGCAACGCAAAACGATGACTTTGATTTCTTTCTTATGACGTTTACCAGTGGCTTTTTTCGTGACGCACTTTAGCTTTGGAAATGGGTGTAACACATGATCCATGCGGCGTTCTGGTTCAAACTTCAACCAACCAGTTTGTCGGCGACAGGCCCTGTGTGTGATTGCCCGCTAGCAATCGCATTATTTTAATTGCACGGTCGTTGTTTTAACGGCGGTGGTCGCGGCTACAGGGAAGAGGCGTAGTAGCACTGGGTAATGTTGTTACAAAGCGTGGACAGCGTAGTTTGGACTCGAAAATGATTAAAATTGACATCTTTATTATGTCTTGACGGTGCTGTAATGGCACTACCCAACGATATTATGAACGTAACTAGTCCTGAGGTTTCATTGGAGTATGTTTCCTGAAATCTGCCCCAAGAGTGGACACTCCCTCTAATATGCGGAAGGAAAGGAGAAAATATGAACATTTCAGGACACAACGTCATTAGCAACTGTCGTGGTGTGCTGCATATAACCACGTCTTTCGGTGGCATTCGTCTCAACTCAAGCATATCGTTCGCCAATTACGCGAAGAAGTGAGGCACAGCTGGGCCGAAAAGGCGGCCGATTTTGCAGCGACGGAGCAGGTCGCTCGAGCCCAGCATGCCTGCGGTGAGAATTCGGTACAGCTTTACGAAACATGGGCGACGGCGAGCACTAGAGCCCAGTGTGAGAGAGATGTTAGTTGTCAATAGCAGACGGCATTTTTGTGGTCTCAGCTAGAACGAGATACAACGCAAGACAATGAGACCAGTAATAGGAGAGTGCCAAAGGAGGGATCACGCTTTGAATTACAATGAAGCGCTTTGTCGACGCGGGATTCAGCATGCGACGAGCTCGTTACACGTGGCACATATTGCATGCATCCATGCAAAAACATGGTGAAGGACGTTCGCTGAAGATCCAAGCAATGACCGAAACCATGGCCGTGCTGAATCCAGCTCCAAATGGATCGAAGTCCATAAAACCAGCTACCAGGCCCGCGGATTAAAGAGCGTGCAATACCAGTGTACAAAGACTTACCCTGGTTGACTTGCACATCAATAATATTTCATCGAAAATGAACACATATCTGAAAAAGCAGAAAAAAAGTTGCACCTTTCGCAGCATACGGCATCTAAAAGAACCGATCTGGAAAAATCACAGAGTTTAAACTAAGTTCCGCAACGATCTTTTAACCGCAGGATGAACACGGCTATATGACAACTTACGACACAAATATCTATTGACACCCATCAATGTGCGAAATACGCAGTGTGAGCATTCAAAGAGACAATGTCAAGAGAATGACTGCACACGTCACCAGAGAGCGGTCGGGTACCCTGCCAGGATAGAGCGCTGGCAGGGCCCAGTGGTGCGGCACAGCTCACCTGAGCTTGATCTTGTTCTCGGGGTGGCACTTGACCTTGATCTCTCCGTCCTTGAGCAGGCGGCCGCAGTCCTTGGCTGAGCGGAACGGGCCCTCCTCCAGCGGCCAGTCGGTGATAGAGCTCTGCCGGCCACAGGCACGTCACGGCACCAGGCCCACGCAGCCGCCCGCACGGCCGGAGACGTCACGTGACCCGACCCACACAACCACATCCTACGGCCAGTCGGCACGTGACCAGGCCCACGCAGCCATACCCACAGCCGGGGTCGTCACGTGACCCAGCCTACACAGCTACCCGACAGTGCATGGCGCATGCGTGAGTCTACCGCCTTGAATTGTGCTGCGAAGCGCCTGTCGTTCGTTCCAGACAAACATGCGATTCCGTTCGGAGACACGTTGGGAGAACCATGGCCAGCATGAGAAGCGAACAAACGCGCGGACACTGGCATACGTCATATACGCACATGTGCATGCAAAGCACGCACAAACGCACACGGGCTCAAACACGTCAGCGCGCCACCGCGTGACGCGAGCATGCCGTGGATCAACCCCGCCGGTTGTGGGGCGCGCGGCCGACCTACCTCGATGTCGTGCATGATCTGGAGAGTCTCGTTGTCGCGCTTTACTTCGTTGATAAACTCGGCCACGTCCCGCATGGCGGCCAGGGCGCGCTCCAGCCCGCCGTGGTCGTCGCTGTACTGCGTCGACTGGCGGAGCGGAGGGGCGGTCAGCGGCCGGACGGAGGCACCGACCGGCGGCACACGGACACCGCCGGCGGCGGCGACCGGCAGACAGACGGGGCGCACTGACGGAGGACTGACGAGGGGTCTGACAGAGGAGGACTGACGCAGGAGGCCTGATCGAGGACTGACGCTGGGCAGCTCACATGGCAAGACTGGCGGGCGGACTGATGGGGGGGGGGGGGGGGGGCGGTGGACGAAAGAGAGAGAGAGAGAGCACTAACACTGTCCGAATGACATTGGAGGACTGGTGGGGAGGAATCAATGCAAGGACTAATGGAGGATTGACGCTACCTGACTGACAGGGAAGGACTACGGGGGAGGCAGAAGACTTCGGGGGAGAACTTCGGGGAGCGGACTTCGGGGAGAGGACTGGCAGAGGGGGACTGACAGGGCAGAACTGACGGAGCATGACTGCGGAGCGAACTAACGGCTGAGGACTGACGGGGGCGGTCCGACCCGGGAGGATCTGTGGGCGCAGACTGGCAGGCTTCAGCGCTACCCACGATACGGGTCCAGCGCTGCCCGCGCCATGGCCAGTAATAGAGTGGGACAGCTGGTGAGGGCGTCCTGATGTGGGGCAACCGATAGAACAGGACTGTGCGACCACTATTCTGAACGGACTGGAGAATGCAAGGGTATGTGGCGTGCAACTACATCGTGGATTTAGGGAAGCTACGCCAGATGCCAGTGGATTGAGAGCGAAGCCGTCACCATCAAACAGTGCAGGTTCCGCAAGACCGGACAGACCCCGACGCTGTCGGACCGCACAAAGCCGTCGGCTATGGACTGGGGACCACTTTCTGGTTCTCGGACATCACCTGCTCTGCAATTATAATCAACCCCATTGCTTACATTGAAGTGGAGAAACACAGAGGCGGACACAACAGCAAAGAGAAGACGGCGACAGATAGCGCACAGGCGAACGCCGGACGGGGAACCGAAGGCCAGAGATCGGGGCACAGCCCACCCCAGACATCCCGACCCGCCTCCGCCAGCGGCTAACACACCGACAGAGCCCAGTCCAGCAACGAGCGATGTGCGCCCGATTCTGACCAACGCGCCGACTGCAGCCGGACGTACAGCGGCCGGGGAACCAGCACGGTGCACCCGGTCACAACAGCACAAGACCGCCGCTGCACGCTCCACAGAACTCTACCAGACCAGTCACGCCCGGGAACCCGCGCGGTGCACCCGGTCACAGCGGCACAAGACCGCCGCTGCACGCTCCACACAACTCCGCCAGCCCAGTCACGCCGGGAACCCGCGCGTTGCACCCGGTCACAGCGGCACACGACCGCCGCTGCACGCTCCACAGAACTCCGCCAGCCCAGTCACGCCGGGGACTAAGCGGCGCACCTCACCGTCGCCGGGCCGGGCGACCGGCTCGCGCGAGCCACAACAGCCGCCGCGCCCGCGTACCTTCACGGTGTACTTGAGCAACTCTCTGAGCAGAATCTCGTACTTCAGAATCCGCTGCATGGGGACGGAGAGCAGATCGCGCAGCTTAAACTTGCCTCCGTTCGCCTCCATTTGGCACCGCTGTAACACGCATTGGATCATCCGGTTATCCGCTGCAACACGGCGTCATCATCCGGCTGCTTATCAACACGCCAGGCTGTCAAGGTCACCAGCTGAACGTCACAACTTCTAGCCGGGTTTATCGGCAGCGGTCGGAGAGACAAACGCGGCGTCTGTGAGTTCAGTGCACGTCAGCTGTCTGAAGACGCAGGGCCTGACCGATCCGAGTGGAAACATTGAAAACTGGAACACGTTCAGCCGCGGCGTCCGTGCGATGGTCAGTCGTGCAGTGCTAGCGCCCTTCTCCGATCGTGGTTCTAAGTGTGGCGACCTAGACGTGGTGATTCGCTACAGTGAGTGGTGATTGGTGATTCCCTACAGCAGCAGGGGCTCCCAGTCCCACGCCACCGCACGGGCGTGACAGTGACCTATGGGTGAGACAACCCCCGCAACCCCGCCATGTCCACACCTTGAACGCTCCCCGTCAGATTTGGTCCAATCGCGCACCTCCAAGCCTCGCTCTCCCCAGTCCACCTGTCCATCGATCTACCTCTCCTCCTCCCCTAAACACCACCCTTTCATCACCGCCACCCTCGCGGAGCGCCACCCTTTGACTCACCGCCACCCCGCTCAAGGCCACCAGTCGACTCACCACCAGTCCTGCTGAGCGTCACCCTCTGACTCACCGGCACCCTCGCCGGGCGCTTCTCCTTGCCTCAGCCCCACTCCTATTGAGCGCCACCAGTTGACTCTACTCCCCCAGCAGGCGCCATCGTTTGACTCACCGCCACCTTCTGGCTGAGCGCGTCGTCCTTCTCGCAGAGCTCGTCGATCAGCTCCTGCGCCGGCTGCAGGTTGGAGCAGTACTCGCCGTATATCAGGAAGCGGGCCTTGTTGCTGATGAACACGTTGGATATGCGCGTGGTGGAGTCCGGCCGGCACGCCTCGCGCAGCTCCCGGTGGAACCGCTTGTGAAGATCCTCCAGGCCCTGCGCAGGCGGGAGGGTTCACACGCCGCCCCTGGTGCTGGAGCTGACGGTCCAGCACCAGGGGCGGGCGGTGCGATACTGCGCAACCCGGGAATGGCGGCACCGCCATCCGGCTGGCCGTCCAACATAGGGACTGCGGTCGGTACCGCACCATCCGTTTTCTGCCTTTGCTTACATAAACTTTCAAGCTTTATCACGTGCTTAAAAGGTGTTCGGGTATGGCATTAGCACCGGCCTTGGCCCCGTGTGCCGACGGGACCGTTGCGACCCTGACCCCGGCCAGTCAGCCCAGCCGGCCGTATGCCCCGTAGGCAGACAGTGGGAGCGACCCCAGTGGTGGATGCAGGCCGTTCATCAGAATAGGCTCCGTCCCGACCCAGATAGAACATTGCATTACAGGCTATGGGGCAGAAGTAATTTCCCGCTAGTGATCGGATCTTTTTTCAAGTAATGCGGCCAGCCGGACCTGCCGACCCGCCATTGTTTGGCCGGTCCGAATACGGCGGTCTGAGCGGCGGAAAAATAGCGGCGGTCCGATTGTCAGCGGGCTCTCAAAGAAGGAAGACCGCTTACAAAGGTCTTAATGTTGCCTGTCGACACACGCCCGGGTGGCTGGCTGAACACTCTTCGCTCGGGCTGGGGGGAGGGGCAATTTGACCCGCTGAGATCTCAAAATTGGGAGAGCTAGAGATACCAAATTCACAAGTTTGGTTCGCCTGTGTGTGAACTCCCTATGTCACAATTTGAGGTTCCTCGATCGTGACCCTCGGGTCAAACATGGTCAAACGAGGTTAAACTCCAGATTGGTGTCCAAAGCGCCAACAGACCTCATGCAGCAGCCTTAACCATCAATATTTGTTCTTAGGAAAAGGCCGCTTTAAGGCCAGTGACCTTTGACGTTTAGAAAGTCATGGTGGCCAAAATCCGACGAGTTTTGATTTTGCATTTCAATAAGTATTAATGATGAATAAGTATTAAGGCGTGTCCCTAAAACAAAATGATGGCCTGGGTCATCAAAGGTCAGTGACCTACTCCGACATTTAGGAAGTCCATGAGAGACGCCAGTTGCGGTCCCTGATATCGGTGAATTCGAAATGAGCACTAGAAACTATCACGTGCAGCAGAATCACGAGCAAAAAAGTAGGTCAATTTTGTCCCTAGTCTGACCTTCATGCCTGAACCTAGGTCAGTGGAATTTGTTATAAGCCTCAATTTACTTGTTTTGTTGCTTAAGAAACTACCTCAGAGGTGTGTTGCTTTGTCTAACACTCCGCTGTCGCATCAGATCGAACGATTCCCTTGATTCAGAGGTGTGTTGCTTTGTCTAACACTCCGCTGTCGCATCAGATCGAACGATTCCCTTGATATCACCTTCGCTGGCAGCCACGGCCTGACTGACCTGCCACAGGTCAGCGAGCTTACGAGGTAAATTAAATTTTGTATACCAAAATATTTGTAATCCAATTACCTACAGCCACGCTAACTTTAGCGTGGCCGCGCCCCGCCCTTCCGAAATTGTTCTGTAAAAACATTCGGGAGCCAAATTGACCCTCCCCCCCCTTAAGTGCTTGCTTACGGCAATGTTCCACATTTGCACGGAGTTTTAAACTAAGAGCCATGCCTTTCTCTAAACCTCTCTAGTTTCTGAGCTACCCACCCGCGAATATGTGCAGACTATTTCGGGGAGACTACTTCAGGGTCACCCAGGTATCCACGACGCCATAATAACGTCATTTAAGTCCTGCCATTCCCTTAGCCATGTTGCAATCAAGGTGAACAAAAATATAACTGCCAAGTCGTTAATATCTTGTATTCGTGAGCACGATTTCCAGATACAACGGCCGTCAATTGGCTCTCAGTCAATGTTGTGCACAGTACGACGACATAATCAAACAATGATGTATTGAGAAGCATATTTACTAACCAGAAAATTCTGCTTACTTTATTTCATCACATCTGACGCTTGCTTCAATATCTTTCAATGTACAACATTCTCTTTAACTGAAATACAAGACAAATGCGGCTTGAAAAAAACACGACATCATTTACTAAGCACCAAAATGGAAAGCGTGATTGCCGGCAGTGACCTGCTCATGTGGTGACGGGTTGTACTAATCCGACACCAGCATGTGCTGCCCCATGTCCCTGATGCGCCGCGCGGCCCAGCCCGCCCGCCCCTCACCTGGATGCCCTGGAAGATGGTGACCGTGTACTCGGGACCCAGCAGCGGCCGCAGCGGCTCCATGAACTTCTCGCGCAGCATCTCCAGCACCGACACGTAGTTGGCCTCGGTCTCGAGCAGCTCGTTCAGGCAGTAGTCGCGTTTCTCGAGCGGCGCCTTGGCCGTGGCCGGCTGCGGCGGCGGCGCGCAGGTAGGCCGGGTCAGCGTCCACTCACGCGCGCCCCCGGCGGGCCGGCGGACGTGTGTGCCCAGTCACGAAGTGAAACGAAACGCCGGTCGCGGGGTTCATCTACTGTTCTGGGGACTGGCTACGAACCACGAGCAACGAATTTGATCAGACGCACAACACCTTAAACGTTGTTCTTGCTTGTCAGATAGCCCTGTGACACTCAAAACAAGTGCCAAAATGGTGTGTGACGCTGGTACTGATCCGCGGTTCGGTCGCGGTAAGCCAGTGGTAATCCAGTCTTAATGTGTTTCTATCTACGGAGTTGACTTCGGGTGCGTACGTAAATTTTCACCAAGTCAAGCACGTCAAATTCCGTTTCCGCGACATGCGCTTACACGCGCCTCATCGCGGTCAAAAACCACACGCGACGCACTCCACACCCACTGCCAGCTTGTCCGCGGGCGGCGTCCGTCCAGCACACATGCGCGCGCGTCGGCCGCGTTACCTGCGGATCGCTCTGGAAGCCGGTCAGCTCCTCGTAGATCTCCTCCTGGTGCGACGTGAGCGCCGAGTAGTTGGGGCTGATGCTGACGTACGCGTCTTCGCTGCATGCACAGACGGTCGCGCTCAACGTCCGCGCGCGCATGCGCAGCACGTGCCAGGAGCGGTGCCGCAGCCCAGTCGGCCACACCGAACACGATCATTCGCGGCGGGCAGCGGCCGACACGGATGCTATGAGTGGGGGGCGGTCCGATCGGGCGGCCGCGGCAGCCGGCCGCCCCGCAAGCACTACTACACCCCGTTTGACGTTACGGCTAAAGCATTGTGAAGGCCACGTCTATGCAAAGAATGCTACTCACCTGCTGCCCGTGCGGTCGTGTGACGTATGTACAGAGGGGTTAATACGACCCCAACTTAAGAAAAATATCAAAGGGAGCGTGCGAACAGCTGCTATGCTACAACTTAACTGAACATATCATTAAAAGAAGCCAAAATGCACGCCTCAGACACCCGTCCGTCATTGGAATCGTCGCATATGTGCTAAAGCAGCTGCATGTTCTGGCTCCGCGAAGGACGAGCCAAATGTCCCGCAACTGCTCAATGGCTTGAAGTCAGTCGCAAGTCGAGGTGAATGGGGATAACGGCCCGTAAGGAAGCCCCGGTGATGGGTGATTGCACCCCAGCCATACGAACGTGAAACGTCGATCCAAAGGGTGCAGCGGGATGGAGCCCCGTTTTCAGCGGCAGCGTCGGAATGAACGCGACACGGTCTGGTAGTGCTAGGGTGGCTCCAGACCTCGGGTGGTGCGTCTCGCTTCACCGGCCAGAGCTCCGGATGACCACCCCGCTCCAGTCGCCGGACCGGGGACCATGTCCGGACTGGAGCCCGGAACGGAGACGGGGCCACGCCCGGACCAGAGCCTGGACTGGAGACGGGATCACCCCCGGACCAGAGCCCGGACAAGAGTCTGGAGCAGAGCCTGGACCAGAGCCCGGACCAGAGTCTGGACCAGCCCCCGGACCAGTCTGGAGCAGAGCCTGGACCAGAGTCCGCACCAGAGCCCGGATCAGAGCCCGGACCAGAGTCTGGAGCAGAGCCTGGACCAGAGTCTGGACCAGCCCCCGGACCAGTCTGGAGCAGAGCCTGGACCAGAGTCCGCACCAGAGCCCGGACCAGAGCCCGGACCAGCGCTTGGACCACGGCCCGGCCAGCGGCCGGTCGCCAGGTCGCCAGACCGGCAGCCGCCGCCGGACCGCCACTTCACTGTGGGGTGTGGTCCGGGCTCCAGCGGCGAGAGCACGTCTGAGGCGGCCCCGCACCAGCCCGGGCTCGGCGCGGGCTGAGGGCCGACCCCGGCGGCGGGCGCCCACCCGCCGGCACCGCGCCGTCCACTGGTCACGTGGCCTCTGCTGCCCGGCCGGCGCTCCGCGCTCGGCCTGCCACGGTCATGCTCAGAGCTAGCGCTACCGGGGCGCAATGCAGTCTGCTATGCGCCAGCAGCGTGCACTTGCCGCGCTGCCGTCTACGACGCAACGGGGCGAACGCGGTCATCCACTTAGGAAGCGCTACGCACCACCCAAACATGCCTTGCGGTCGGTGTCACTGCACACGCAGGCGCCACGTCAAGGCCCTGGCCGAGGGGTATCGCGTGCAGTCTACCTTGTCTTTGAGCGATACATAGCAGAGGTCCTCGTAAATGTTCTCCTCCATTTTGTCATTGGACCGGCTCCGAATGAGATGGCTGCGGAGCCGATCGGAGAGGATGCGGTCCTCCACACTGCAATCCCATGCCGGCACAGTGAGCAGGAGGCGGCCACCACGCGGAGGGTTCACATGACCCAGACTGAAGGCCGTCTCGCCCCGAGCAAAGACCGCGGGGGAGCAGGGCTGGAATTTCAGCCGGCTGACACCAGTTCCCGCCAATTTCTAGCTTTTACCGATTGCAAACGGTTAAAGCCGGCATAAAATGGCACAAACTCAGAAGGCCATGCTAGTCATATGCGTATCTAATATGTCGTCGTGCTGTAATTACATTTTCTTATTCAGCCGAAAGACAAGGCATATGACATTGATGCTACACCATGATCAAAACGTGTGGTGCGCTTGCCACAACTGGTAGAAAGTAGCACCTGAACCGGTGGCAAACGACCACTGACCATGACTCGTAAGAAGCATGACTACTCCTACCGCAATGGTCATGGATTACCACTCAGATGTTGTGCTGCATTGCTGCCTTCGTGGCACACATCTCTGCGGACTGTCCCCAGCAAGCGTCTTTTGACAAACGTTTGACAATGATAAATGACATTCCAAGACTAATTCCGGTTAATCGCAAGGGAAGCTGTCTCGTAGGTACTCAATAAGCCTGGTTTACATTCGTGTTTCATGCCTGAATATTTCTGTCGCAGTGCATTATATCGTACTTTGTTTTATTGGAGGGGCCGAGGGCGAGTCGCGCGGCCGCGACGCCAGTGCCGGCCGGAGCCGCCGCACAACATCAGGCTGGGCGTCAGGGCCGGTTGATACCAGACCACTGCTCACACAGGTCGGGACCGCTGCCACTTACCGGACATGAGCCGACAAAACGTGGCGGAACAGGACAGGCAGGACGGGACCCACAGGACGGGGTCGGGCATGGCAGCACGTGACTGCGCAGGAGAGAACACAACACAGTTAGACGGGACGGACCAGGACCAGACGGGTGCGGCCGGTCGAGCACAGCAGCTCCAGCCCACACGGCCGGAGCGGCGCCGACCCCTGCGTAAGACGGCAGCGACCGCGGCGTAAGCACTCACTTGGCCTCCTCGTCCAGGTGGCGGTAGATGGGCTCCTCGAACGCCGACTGGTCCGCGTCCGCCGGGAACCCCCTGAGAACAGCCGCCCCGCGCCGGCCGCGTTACCAGAGTACCCGCCAGCAGTCAGCACCACAGCCGCGTTACAGGGAAAAACCCCACGAGGATGGCGTGATACGCCCACACTGCAGGACTATGGCACACGTGTACATTCTCTGCATGATACATCGGCTGGCACAAGACGTCAAGGACGTCTTACTTCAGTCTACCTACGCACCGACCGGTCGTCTTTGTTTACAATGCTCGGAAAAAGGCGTCACACAAGGTTCGAAAAATGTCGCCGCCGGTTAGAATTGGTTCGCCTATTGCCACTTCATTGATTTCAGTCCGCTCCGCGCCAGCCGCGCAGGCGGAGCGCAGCCACTTACGGGATGCCGCGGGCCAGGGCCTTGGGCGAGCGCGACAGGACGGAGAGCGTTCGCAGAACCTGCGGCCAGAGCTGGCGTCAGGCACACGCCGACCGCCGCGACAGTGAGGGCACGGTGTATCTTAACCAGACCACACTCATCTGGGGAAGTGGGGGGGGGGGGGGGGGGCAGAGTTGTTCGGCTGGGGGCGCGTTAGCTTGGAGCGCTGGTTTGGGTTCAAGCCCGGCGTCAGGCCGGGGGCCAGATCGGCCCCGCCACCATCGGCGTCGCAGTTCGTGACGTGATGTCGACTGCACCGTTAAACACTGCTTCGCATTCGTGTCGGTTTAGGTTCACGCAACATGTTGGGATAACAGGCCATCCATAAATCACGTACAGGCAAACGGCATTCACTCTGCCGAACCGGTACGACCTGTTACAGAGGGAGTTACAGCATGTGGGTCTGTTATGAAACAAAACTGGGACATCGGAGCACTTCCGGCTGTCCGGTTACCATGCGCGATATGCCCTGCCAATCCGCTCCAACCGAGTTCATGCCATATGCACACAGCTGCATGTGGAGTTATGCGATATGTCAGTCCTGCGGAAGTCTGCTGGCTGCAGCCGGCACGCTACACCATCAGCAGGGCGCCTCTTTGCATACGCCCAAAAGATAAGAACTGAATTTAGAGTGGTAACCATTACACTGGATCGCCCTTAGGAACTGCCACGCTGGATTCTGCGGATGACGCGCTGGTCCCTGGAATTACATCATTTCGTATTCAACCGCCGAGCACTGCCGCATGTTAAGTAAGGACACGCGTGAAAGTGTGCCGAAGCATTCCAGCCGTAACAAGAGCGCAGCGGACATGTGATGTATAATAGCCAGATCACGAGTCACGGCCTGTGAATAGAAAACGGACTCAAAAGGACTAGAAAAGCGAATTGCGTGGGATAATGGTGGTCTCTAAAGAATGTGTACGACATATTTCAAATGACGTAAAGCGTGGCTGAAAGACAAGTCGGTAAAACAGGCAGAGGGGACACATGTCGGTAAAACAGACGGGGGGGGGGGTTACAGGTCGGTAAAGCAGGCAGAAGGGTTACAGGTCGGTAAAACAGGCGGAGGGGTTATGGGTCAGTAAAACAGATAGAGGGGCTACAGACCAGTAAAACAGACAGAGGGATTACGGGTCAGTAAATCAGACAGATGGGTTATGGGTCAGTAAATGAGACAGATGGGCTACAGGTCGATAAAAACAGCCGAGTGAGATCACCGAGGTAATCAAGTACTGAAACTCGTGCATGCATAACGATACCAATGAACTGCACAAACCGTTTTCATCGGTATGGCAGGAGAAGCAGAGCAAACATACTGACTCCACACAGTGCCATTGCTTTGCTGGGAATCACCTTCAAACAATAGCTATAACTTCTCAATCAGAATATTGGCCATACCTGCAATATTCAGTAACAAAACGCATCATACCACCGCAAACACAGATGCCAGTTTTGTGTCCTCACCCTTCCAAAGTCCGTGTAGTCGAACAGCATGCTCGGGTCGAACAGGTCAGCCTCACGGATGTTGTAGTGTTTACTGCACATCGTCAAGAACACCCGAATGTTCTTGGCACAGAGGAACTGGAACGGACAGACGGGCGTCAGCGTGCCGGCGGCCCGCACCTCCATTCACCCCTCGGAGCACACATGCCAGCTGATCGTGAGTAACACGACCACAAGGGGAAACCGCGGGCATGCAGTCTACCTGAACACAAGGGCCACAATGATCGCGCATTCGGGAATGCAGCTTCAACAAATAAGCAATACCTGAGCAAGTGATGAACGCATGCTAATCACAGGGCATTTGGGAGTGCAGCCAATGTAATGAGGGTGCGACATTGTGGTGACCATCGTAACGAGCAGGTCAACGGATCATCCATGAACAGTTATCACATGCCATCATTGAATGATACCTATAGATGCAAAATGTCAGGCTATGTCCTGCCCATATAACTGCTTCTGGCATTCAAGCCCCCAATCCCGGCAGAAGCTGATGCCAGAGAGGGCCCGGTGCGGACAAAAACAGAACTTTGCGCAAGCACGCAGCTGGGAGGTGTAATCAAATGATGCGGGAATTGCTTGTATCAAGCAACAGGTGGTCTCATTTGTCGCGATGCGAAGCAGAACGTCATGCATCAAGTGGTCCCATCGAAGCATCGAATCCTAACATATAAAGCGTCCCTCTTCAGGAGCAACAAACGCCTCACAACGGCCGGACTGAAGTGGCCGAGACCCCGTGCAAACGATCACACCACTGGCAAGGACATCAGTCCCGATGTCTGCACTAGCACGTCATCTGAAACATTCTGTCACAGCGGCAGAGAAGCGTCGCCTCGGCACCCGACCGGGAAGCAGTCGCGGCGGCCGCTCACCTGCGCCAGCTGCGGGTTGAGACTGACGTCCTTCATGTCGATGGTCGCGGGATCGATCTTCTGCAGCAGGTGGCAGAGCAGCACGCCATCCCGCAGCGTGTACAGCAGGTCGATGGGCTTGCTGTCGGGCAGGCAGCAGCGGTGGTCGGCGGGCAGCACGCCGAACTGCGTCAGCCAGTGGACGGCCTCGCGCCACAGGCCGTCCTCCATCACGCCGGCGCCCGCCATCGCGCTGCCGGTGCTCAGCGCACCAGCAGCCAGCCGGCAGTGGGCTCCACCGCACCAGGGAGAGGCACCCCAGCTGGACAGATCCCAGCCCTACTGCATTGCAGCCAGGCAAGGAGGCACTATGGTGAAATCTCCTGAAAAGGAAGGTCACATGTGACCCTGGCATGCCCTGTTTGGGGTTTCAGATAGCTTGCATTTCAGAAGTGGGGAAAAGTCCAGGAATATTCATCAGATGCAATGGAAATTCATAGACATTGTATAGCTCCATGACATTTAACATTGCATAGCTCCATACCATTTGACATCACTTGATTCCACCAGTCAAGCACTGGATGTTTTGATCAATATACAACACACATGCAGGATTGTGACCAAAAACCACACCAAAGTGACTCCCACTGATTACCAACTGCCAGGTGATCACAATAGCCAGGCTCATACCATGGTGGCCATGCCACACAGTGTAGTGGGTGGCATGCCAGGAAAGTTGTGGATGTTTGGGTCATGACCATTGTAAAAAGTCCTGCTCTGCAAAGGCTTTGATCCTGATCCCAACATCATTACCCGAAACATTGCCAAAATTCTATATATCACAACCTCATTTCAAATCAAGATTCAGCATTTTGGCAGCAGAACCATAAGGTTACAAGGATGGGGCACATGCCAGGTGAAAAATGCAGACAACTTTTTGAGTGGTTTCTGCAGGAAGTACCAAGCATTATGACCAGGCAGGCATGTTTGCCCCGAACAGCCTTTCTGACAGATATAGAACATGCAACAATGCAGTCGCTTAATAATACATTTATGTTATATGCATAAAACCATTCTAATCAGCTATTTAAGCATCAGCCTGCAGCAGAATTTATCCCTAAAGCCATACCAGGGCATATGACCACCACAGCAGGATATTTGGTGGCCATGCCTTGACTCTGCTTGAGTCACCACACTGGTCAAAGAAATTCAGTGTGCAATGTTACATTATTTAAGTCTGTACCCTAACAGCCATCCTGACTTTGTCTTTTTACAGTCAATTCCTGTCAAATTTCCAAATGCATATGAAACCGTCCCCATGACAAGGTCTGCATGTACACCTCCATAGCAGATGGCAAAAGGCTGGATTTATAACCTGGTGACAATATCACAAGTCCTGACTCCTTGAATATGTATACTGATGAGTCAGCTGATATTCAAAGGTCAATTTGCATGCAGCCAGCCAGAGGACCAACCCCGCATGGAAGAACGGAACAGCTGCAGCTGCTCTATAGCAAAGTATGAAATGTAAAGCCCTCTGCAGTATGTGGCTCAAAATAATAGAATAAGGTAATACTGTGTTCAGTTGAGTTTATATGTCTTGCTAATGGCAAACAGTCCATGTCATTTCTGGTGAAATCTTGGTTTTCCATTTTAAAGGGGAAAATCATGCACATTTGTTGTTTTATTGATATCACTGGTGACATGTGGTCTAAAGAAGTTGGCTGGTATGATCTGGGTTACTCTTGTATGTGAGTCTAAATCCAAATTATTGCTTACATAAAAGTTTATCTGTTTGTTTTGCGTGAATCATGAACTATTTTCAGTCAGGTAATTTCCAGATTTCAGTTTGATTCTCCATCCTACTTCCTCCTTGATTTTGAGAGATGCTTGATCCATACTACTATAAGACTAGATCCATACAAGTCAATCAATTTGGAGCATGTGAGTCATTTCTTTATACACTACACATGCCAGAATTTCTGCTGAGGCTAAGGTGACAGAGTGCTTTCAGTCTTCACAAGGCATCTGATGGCATTAGATCAAATGGAGGACAATAATAATTCCCCAGAATGGTCTCTGGGATTTTGAATGTCTCTTAGTCAGGATTCACTGCTACTGCTAGAGCATGAAGCACCTGTAAACTTCTGCATATCTACGAAAAAGCACAGAGCAACTTACTGCTTTCAAGTTCAATGTCTGTGTTAATTTTTCTTGTTCACCCCTTAAGTTCACATTTGTTGTCCTCTGGTTCTCTGAATAACCCACCAGTTATCTAGTTTGGGACGCCGCATCAGGCATTTATCTCACTCACATCTCTCATACTTCCACTCACTCCGTTGCCTTTTACCAACCGCACAACTGCCCCCACCTGTTACAGCATACCCTATGCGTAGCCCCGGTCCTGGCCCAGCTCACCCTGCTCCAAAATGCGCTGATACGCCTGATCCCCCGCCGGCTGGAACCCAACCACCCGACTCCAGATCGGTGCCTGGCTCTTGCAGAACCCCACATACATACACCTCTCTCTCAAGGAGACCACAATACAAGGGTGGTGATAAGCCAAGTCCAAATGAAATACTGTCAGGAGGCCTCGATAGAGACGGGAGGGCCGAAACGGTCGACGAAACCTGTTGATAACTCTATGCGCACGCACACTTCGCAAACTGATTGACACCAAAACTTCACCATTTGATTGATAGCCTATCTTTTGAGATGATGGCGGCCTTGATGGCGGTAAAAGGTGACCAAAAATGTCCCAAACCAAGACAAAATAGATTTACAGACAATCCTATGCTCCCAGCTTGCATAAAACCGGTCACCACAAAACATTCGCCAGACGATGCGCTGCAAGCAATATTCTGCCTTCTCCAGAAGATGGTGACCTTGGGTCAGGTCAAAGATCACTAAACAGCCCCGAAGCCCGAAAAAGCATGGGCTGAGCCGGAAATTTTGACGGCTTGGGACGTTCTTGGTGACCTTTGACAGGACCAAAGCTTCTCATCTTCTAGAGTGGAAAGAATATCGACTGTGGTGCATCGAATGGTGAAGGTTTTACCGTGATTGGTCCCGGTCTTGACCATGGGGCTGTTTGCAAACAAATCTATAGTGGTTTCAGACGTTTTTGGCGACCTATAACCCAACCAGGGCCATTCATCTCTTGCCGGAGACGTTATTAAACATGACGTATCGAGTGGTAGTGGTTTTGTGGCGATTTGTACAACAGGCTCGGAACATTCGTTAGTCAATAGGTGTTTTGGTCGTCTAGTCCCTCAACTCAAATACGTATTCATTCGTGCTTATTCCGGTAAGCAGTAAAACGCCACGGATGGAAAAATTGCTGCAAAGCTGCCAAATAAGTGCAGATGTTCCGCGAAAGTCTGCGAAAGTTCCGCGAAAGGTCAGCCTGAAGAGTAGTTGGTCATTGACATTGCAGTTGCTTAATTTTATTTTTTAGGGAACGCAATACGAAAGCTAGGCCCACTTCAATCTGTCGTCGGCACGATTGCCAGCTGGAATGCGTGACGTTATGCGTGCTAACAGAGCGTTCGATGTGTGGGCTGACGGGAAAGTTTTGAACCTTACTTTTTTTTCGTCTTCTATCTTTTACTTCAGACCACACACCAACTGGCTTACGGCCGACCAGGACACACTACCTACAAAGTGGTGTTCGGAAGTGTGTCTTCTGTTCCAGCCTTACCATCATCTACCCCCATCCGGATGTTGAGCGCTTCTTCCAATTTCCAGTGTGTTTTAATTTCTTCTATCTCATTTTAAGAGTTCATTTATCGCGTTATAAATAATCGCGTTTTACGTTTACTGGGGAACGCACCGCACATCGCACCCATCCCTGTCATTCACACGTTCATGGCCACTCTTAGCATTTAAATTCCCTCTACAGCTATCTTACGTCGCATTTGCCCACAACTAGGGACAGATGCTCCCGCCCCACCTAACGTACTCGCGAACGCAACACCTAGCAAATCGAACTCCCGCTTCTTTGTCAGCGGGATTTTCTAACCGCGTAGTGATTGCTTTCTATGCTGACGAGCTGACAAAAAATCCTGGCATCACCGTAAGCCGACACATGACGTCACAGGTAATGTGACTTTGGGTGCGTTCGGCCAAAGGAAAATATTCAATAAATATTTATCTCGCCGGTAATCATCAGCTGAGATTCTCAATTTATACTCGGGCGGTCCGGAAACTATCCCCCAGATTAGTCTCCCATGTGCCATCCGCAGCCAATGGTTATGGCTATGCATAGCAAAAACAGATTCTCCGTCTTGACCATGTTCCGAAAATTCTCCACGATTCTCCCTCGCTTCGAAAAATTATATTAGATAATTTTCTGTGACGGCAGTGCCGAACGTCATTCCGGAAGATTTTTCGAAACTCCGGATAATTTTCCGAGATTATCCGACGGCCGAACGCGCCCTTTGTAATCAAATGCTGTGACGTAGGCGAATAGTGGACCGTGATTGGTGTGGACAAATGTGCTGACGCCAGATCGAATGCAATTCTAGCATCATTATCAGCCAGCGCGTGACGTCTAAGGCCGCGTTACCTTGCGATCACGTGGCGTGACGTAGATCAATGTTAGGTCGTGATTGGTGCTGACAAACGTGCTGACGACAGATCGAACGCGTCATTGGTTTGAAGCATTGAGCAATTTAGCCAGGAGTGGCGTTTTATTTCTACTGGAATAAATAAGCACCCACAGCATCCGCTGAGAGCAATCTCGTGTGGTGCGCTGCGACGGGGCCAACGTCTCAGCGCAAGTAACCCTGCAGCACACGGGCGTGGAGTTAGTATCGGGTGCAATGATTGGGGTTAATCATTAACAGTGCGTTATCTAGAAGAACCGTGTTCCTTTGGTTGGCAACAGCGCACGTAACCCTGCAGCACGCGGGCGTGGAGTTAGTATCGGGTGCAGTGATTGGAGTTAATCATTAGCAGTGCGTTATCTAGAAGAACCGTGTTCCTTTGGTTGGCAACGTCCCTAGCAATTTGGTGTCTATTTGCCTGGACCATACCTCATTTTAATATGTAGAATGGCCATTACTCATGTCAAACTAAGAACAGGTTTTTGGAAACAATGGTCACAGTTCCTCCCTCAGAATAAGGACTGCCAATCTGTTATTGGTCTACAAGGAAAAGGGCTTGCATATCTTCCTCATTGTGGGAGCTGCTAGCAATGTTTAAGATATATCACTTGGCAAATTCACTTGTGTTCTGAAGGCTAACATCTCCCATGGTCCTTGTGGTTGCTGCTATAAACCTAGTTTGGTACTCCCATTGGGGTTGGCTGCTCCTCGGCTAGTGTTAAAGCCCTGGCAGGTCTACCATGCTCCACAGTATTGATGTGTGACAAATGGCTGGATACAGTGACACTGCATGAGGCAGTGATGGACCTGGTCTGGTCCTGATATGCTAACTGTTATCCCTGTGCTGATATGACCCTCATGCAGTTTGTTCATGTGTGTCTGTTTGTTGCAGATTACAGCTGAGATGTCACACAAGAAAGGTAATAACTAGATATGATTGTGGCAGTGAGTTGTGCCCATTTAAGTATGCTACTAGTTTACAAGCCTTCTTGCAAGTATTCATGACCCTGCAGTAAATGTGTATGTACTGCTGCTCACAGGCATACCTGGTGGAAGTCCGTACCCAGTCCAGGCACCAGGGACATATCCAACGGCACCACCTGCCTACAGTCCTGTGAACTACGCTGCATTCCCCCAGCAGGTGTGTGGAGTGCTTATGTGTATGGGATGTGCTCTGCATCTGAGAGATGGAGGGAAATGAGATGGACATGTTGAGGGCTTGATTCCCTGCAGCACCCACCCTTCAAGGGAGAGAGCCAGGCAATGCCATATAGCCCCAGCTGCTGAGTGTATTATAAAGTCCCAATAACAACAACTGCAGGTGTGTGCTGGGCTAGTCTAGGGCTCTGCTTGCATATCAGGGCAGTCAAAAGACATGTAAGGGTGAGATCTCAGGCTTGCTGGGGTGCACTGGTGCATCATGTTGAATGATTATTACCAGGCAATCCTTATGTGACACTGTCCTGCCCTGTACCCCCCTGCCATTGGCAACCCACCTCCCCCACATGTCAGCCTAGTCCCTGAACCGACCTTGTGTTCCTGTGGGCAGGTGGCCTCTCAGGGTGGTGCGTGGGGTCAACCACCGCCACCCTACTCGGCCGCCCCCAGCTATGGCCAACCACCGGCCGGCTACAGCTACGGTCAGCCGCTGCCAGCTGGCTCCGGCCCACCCCAGTGGGCTGGGCAGCCGGCAATGGTGATGGCACCTGGCCAGTACCCGCCCCCTGGCGTGCAGATGGGACCTGGCACGGAGGTCCATGTGCCGGTGAGAGAGGCGCTGTGGACGGCCTGGTGGGAGAGAAAGAGGGAGGGTGAGAAATGTGGTCCGTGAGTTCGGCAGATGACCGTGGCGTTGTGGCGATCAGCGAGTGCTACCTTGACCTGCACCAGCTGTTTTTAGATTCAATTAATTCAACCACCATTTTTAAACCCAGTCAGTGCCTGTTGTGTTGAAGTTCATACAGCCGTGCATTGGAATCATTGTGCCCGTCTGATTTTAGGCCCGGGACACTCCCGGACTTGACCATTTTCTTGCATCAGCAATGAATGCTTACAAACTCCTCCGTGTCTTGTCTGCCCCTGTGATCATTATGCAGGGCACCATTCTCTCCTCCGTGTTCTCTCCTCCGTTGTATCACGCCGTCGTGGTACCTCTGCCTCTGTCGTCATTGATGCACGGCTTGCCCTCAGGGTGCATTCAATGCCGGCGCGCGGTTCGACGGGCACGCGCAGCCGCGCATCCCGCCGCCGCCGCCGGGCGTGGCGCCCAACATGGCGCAGCTTGCGGCGATGAGTGGCGCGCGCGTCGTCACGTCCCAGCAGAAGAGCGACAAGTGGGTGGGCGGCGCGGGCGGCGGCGCCGTCTTCTGGTAGACGGTGTGAGGCATCTCGCGCTTACGTTCCGAGACCGCACTGGTGAACCTGATGGTGCTGGATTTTTGTTTGTTAATAGGGAGTAGATGTCTTGACCAAAGCCAGGGGAGAATGCAACGCGTTTGTGAGGCACTGAGCGAAGTAATTGGCGAAGGACCGTGGGTGTGTGGCAAAGCCGCGCGGACCAACTGCACTGGCCATATTTGCAAGCTTTCTTGTGGGGTTGTCTTTAAAAGTTCAAGGCCTGTGGTCATGTCGTGTGCCAAGATTGAGAGACCACTGCACTGCTGGAAAGTCTGAGTTACACTGCATTTATTTACTCTTTTTGAGCTGCGGCGTCTAGGCTGCAACACTTCTGCTTGTAGCGTACTAGATGTTTGCAGCCATTGCGCCAAGCATTCAAGATGAGCTAGGGCGTGTCAACAGGACAGCTGTATCTGCAGGTAAATAATACAACTACTATTATACTGTGATCGTGGGGGCTGCTGAAATCGTCCGTCGTCGATCAGTACCCTGATTATTGGTTTATTGTACAGTTTTCCTCCAGTCGGACTTAGGTGTCTATGCTAAGTTGCGGAGCGCGTGCTATAATGTCAGCATGCCGCAAAACATATTTTTTGTAATTGGAATCGCACCTGAATAAAGCTTTTGATGGCGTGAAGTTGTCGTTTTCGTTGACATTTTGGTTGCTGTTTATTGGGTACCTTCGGCATGCACAGGTCTGATGGACAACATGCAGCAACCAGTTTCCACCCGCAAACTTTAATACCACATTTGGTAGCACATTTTGCACCGCGACACTGTCAGTCTCCGCTTCTTTCGGTTCTCTCCCGTCTCATATTGTTTCGGTCGTTTAAGCACTTGTGGAAGTTCCTACCTAAACAGCGTCGCGGCCCCTCTCGGCGAACTTTTCTGCGAACTTGCCGGGGATAACTTTGCGAACGTATCGCGAAATGACCGAACGCCAGCTCTTTGGTCGGACTCGGGCCCGCAACTCCACACATGTGGGTAAGGGAAAACCTCCAACGACGGAGCTCAGCCTGCGTTTGTCGTTCCCGTTTTTCTTTTTTATAAAGGTGAAGCTCATCAGGACACCGTCCGCCCGCCGCATCGCCGCCTGCGCTCAGGTCCGGTTGCAGGCGCGGTCTGGAAATAGGCTAATGAGTTCGGAAATTGTTAGCGTACGCGCAGGCGAAGCGTGTCAGCAAACGACACCGAAGAAATATCCGTATTTCTTTGAAGCACGTGCACGCATGCGACCACGTGCCTGCTGAACACTGGTTGAAACATTCATGTTTGTATTGCAGGTGGGTTGTATAAGTTAATCTGATGTGATGTAAAAAGCGCCGATGCACTCGTGAATATGGCAACAAAATCTCACGCGCTTGTATTTCTGCTTTCGCGCGTTCAAAAATGGCGATGCCTACCTCCACAGCTAGGCCAACGAACGAGTTTCTTCCCGTATTTTGTTTCATTCTTAAGGTTAGGAGAGGCTCCAGCCCACCCCTCCCCTACCGAACTGAAAAGGAAACCACACAGCTGGACGGATATGTTTCCTGTTGCATTGCTCGCACCACAATCGGTGGAATTGTTGCACATAAGGTTTTAACATCAAGACCGGTGCAGTTTTTGACGGAGTTTCCATGTGCCCAGTCTATTAAAGTTACCATGCGCCCTCGTGCTTCAAATGACAAGTCAGTGCGTGCTCTCTGTACATGCAGTAGCTTCGCGCGCTGGGAACTTGATACGGGACTGGCCAATGGATTTCGGAACCTTATCTGTCCGTTTTGATTTATTTCAACTTCCGTATTTAGGCATGGCAAGGTCTCTCGGTTTTCGCGTTTGTGAAGAGAAGTCGCCTCATTCTGTGCGTACCTGTGGCTGCTCCAGTTAGTCGCTGTTGCACGTGGTGGTTTGATTTGAAAGTAAATCGTTTTCTGTGGTTATGTTAGTGCCTGAAAGGCTCGCTGCACGTCGTGGGTAATTAGACACTTATCGTATGCACTCTAATGCGATTAGTATGAGGTCATGTGTGTGGGCGTTGATCAATGTTCTATTGTGTACACTTACCTGCGAGCGCAAAAATAAACGTGACAGCAAGGTCATGGTCTGATCTTTTCTTAATATATTTCGCCTGACAAGCACATTCCTGACCGACGTAATTTGCGCTGTTTGTGGACTTCTGATGGGCAGATCTAGTCTATTTGCCCAGAGATGAAAGAAAAGTCTGATATCATATCCCTGTGAAGTGCCCTCCGAAGCTGAACCTGTCTGATATCGCACGTATCTGCGTGCTCCCAGAACCTTTGTGCGTCAAGATCGTGGTGCAAAGCGGGAGTTATCGTAAATGTCACGTTTGATGTTTCGGGGTATTGTTATATGACGTTAGTAGGCATCCATATCGAATTTATCACCCGCAGAAGTTTCCTGCAGGTAACCTATAGACCCGTAGCGTGATTAAGCTCCATGCTAGACGCAGTTACACGGACGCGCAGCCAGCGCCTTGGCAAGGAGGCGGGGTGGGGGGGGGGGGGAGGTACACAAGGTTGACAAAGAACCCCTGATAGTAAAAAAGAGCCTCTCCCCCTCCCCCCAGAAGTCGCCGGATATGACCCACTTGTTATGCGGGCATGTTTTCATTAATATTTCTCAATTTTTCCTTTTATCACTGGAATATAAGCCAGAAGCCACTGCGAGATAGATTCTAACTTAATTTAAAAGCCAATAGACTGAAGAAATCATGCCTTTGACCGGCTGCATGGAATAAATCGCCGGCACACTCCATTTTACAATGGTGCGGTAGATTCTTTCCAAACAGACATTACTCAGAAGCCTCATCACAATTTCTGTTTGGGTTCTACGGAGATAGCGAGGACGCCGCGAATATAGATCGCAGATCGAAACGGGCCAACGATTTACATTAATTTGGCCAAGCTGTTTTTTTGTTCGAAAAGTTCAACATCTAATCAGAATCGATTAGTGTTACAGATTATGTACGCAGTTCTGAACATGCACGCTTGCAAATTTAAAAAAAAAACTCGACTCCAGCCTTTGCAGTCTCCATAGGCCGCGCGACGTCGGCCCCGTGGCTACTGGAAGGCCGTGGCAAACGGGCGGACGAGAATGATGACGCATCTGAAAGAAGTACCTTTGAATGCTTTACGAGGTCAAATCCTACATTAAGAAAGCAGTCCGAGCGTATGTTTCACCGGTGCGATTTTTAGATTGATATTATGAACAGATTGGCAGTTACGGCACCGCGAAATGATGCTGGCTGGAATGTGGTGATAGAACTGGATGGGTAAATGCAGAACTTTTATCTTTTATGTTGCTGTAACCATTCATCTGTCCAGAAGACAACCTCAAAGTTGTAAAAACATAGACCCAGCCTCATCTTTGAATGGCACGGATTGATCTTGAGAGACGTCCGGAAGCATTATTTCCCGACGGTCGTTCTCGCGCGTGGCGCCTGGTGTTCCTTGCAGTGGCCGATGTCTTTCGGTTTTACGACAGCTGCAAACCAGACCATCGCTGTTCTTACTTCCGAGATTGTGGACGCGCAGGCTCAAACCTTTTGACGCAATTTGTTACCATAACCGATTTTGCAAAGGAATGAACATTCGCAGGCAAAAATGGGATGCCTCGTTTGTTTTTGAACTCATTTCAACGCACTTTTATCTACACGAACGATACGAGACCTCTTGTTTCTTTCTGGGCAAGGAGGCCTCTAAGTTGAACACTAAGGAGCACATTTTTGTTTCCAGGCAGGGGCTGAAGGGCTAAGCTGCTCCACCGCGAGGTGTCTTCCGGCTGCCATTCTGGCGGCACGGGGCGGGATCCCCTGGTTTATCCGGAGGCCCTGAGAGGGATACATCACATCACATTGGTCCCCTCCTGACGCGTAAGGCCTTCTGACCCGCGCAGTTGGACCTAGATCGACGCAGAAACTCTCATTGATGCAACAGCATCCCTGATCCCGCAGGTGGTCCAATAATTGGCGCATAAACTCCATTTCGGCTTAACGAGCCCCTGCTGGAATTGGATTGGAGGACCCACCGCTCGGTACTGGCGGCTCTGACTGGTATAGGACTCTTCGATTGTCTCAAGGTGAACACTCATTACAAGTTGTGATATCCCTTCCACTGCTGGAGGGCCCTTGTTGACACAGACCATCTTGTAAGGCACGGGACCCCTGACCGATACAGAAACCCCGCATTGTTGCAGGGGTCCTGACCAATACATATCGCGGGCCCGGCCTTGTCCCTGCTTGGGAAATGGGCCCCTGAGACCCCAGACAGACACGGGTTCAGCTGTTCGGTGTTGGTGATTTCTGGCCGAAGTAGAGGAACGCTCTGTCTCAGAGGCCTTCAATCGGTACAAGGGACCTTACTGACGTTTGAGATTACGGCTCTTTGGGCGAGGGTTCTTAATGTGATCTACACCCGCCGTTCGGGCCCTTCACCCTTCCAATCGGGCCCCTGATATTTGACCCCGAGAGGCCCTTTGATCCCTCCCCGAACCTCCTCAAAAAAGCCCGTGACCGACTCTGGTACACTAACCGACACATGATCTCCCGTTAGGCACTGTGGGCCCCTGACTGACACAGGGACCCCAACCACTGTTTCAGGGACGAAGACCAATGCAAGTCGTGGCCCCCGGCCTTGCTCCTGCGTGGAAAATGGGCCCCCAGGATTCAGACTAACAGGGACCAACTATGCCATGTTCGTGGCCTCGGGCCGACCGAGACACTCGCATTGCCTCAGAGGTCCTCAAACGGCGCAAGCGGGCCTCTGGCTGATATTTTAAGTCACGACGACATGAGCCCCGATTCTTTATGTGACCTACAGCCAGTCCTCCGGCCCCCGGACCCTTATGCCCGTCAACCGAGCTGTTGATCGACGTTTCTAATGGGCCGCCCGAAGATTCAGGGGCCCCGACCTGTGTAAATCGCTGGTCCCGGCTTTATAGCTGATTGGGGAGTGGGCCCTTAGGTCCATATCGACCCGGAGTTGACTGTGCCGCGATGGTGGTACCTGGCCGACATATACATATCGGCTCAAGGGTACCGATCGGCGCGAAGGGGTCCTTTCACTGTCACCTTAGGGCCCCTACCCGCAGGCTGGAGCCCCCTGAATAAGACCTGACCAGCCCTTCGTGCTCTTAGGCCCTCCAGTTAGGCTCTTGATCGCCGGTCCCAATGGGTCATTCAGGCTCTTTGGGCTTCCTCGAACACTGCCTCTGGCCGACTCTTGTCCCCTGCCGACACGGTGCTCCCTGTTAGGCGCTGTGTGGTTCAACAGACGCTGGGGCCCCGACCAATATAAATCGCTGGCTCCTGCTTTGACCCTGCATGGGGAATAGGCCCTCAGGCCCATGCCGACACAGCCGGCTGTACGTTATTGGTGGTGTCTGACCGACAGATAGGCCATTATCGACCCAGGGGCCACTGTTCAGCGCGCAGAGCCCTCTGGGTGGCAGTGAAGTACCCGGCCGTGCGGGCCGGGCTCCTGAATACGACATCCGGACAGCCTTTCGGACCCTTGGTGGTATGTCTCGAGGGGTCCTTTGGGCCGTTCGGAACCTGGGAGGTGGGGGGCGGGGCTGTGTCTCCCGAACCCCTGCCTGCGTTACTGAAGCATATCTCTTCACTTCGATTGACATGTCTTCGCCGTGCAGGCGGCTTGCTGTCCTGCTGCCGGGTTCATGTTGTCCCGCGATGCTCTGCTTTGCTCCTGCGGCTGCCGGTGCAGTATTTCACGGCCAGAGCTGTTTGAGCCTCCTGAAAGATCCCTCCGTGCTCAGCGTAAGATGGCAGGTTCCACCAACGTACCTGGGGATCATAATGCCGTTGATCGTGTCTGTTGAGAACATCGGGGGAACTGATATCGCATAAGGACACCAAACAACATTCTGTTGCTTCAGATGTTGTCGTCTGTAATTGGCTTTGCGATGGCCGGGGAAAATTCCCGAGATCCTGTTTGACATTGAGGGTACGGAACATTCGAGTTGAGCTCAGTGTCGCTCTTTCGTGTGTTTTCTGTTCAAGCTCAGTGCAAGATCCGCTAACGCAAGTCCGAGTATCCGCTATCTTGGAGCATCCGGGAATGGTGCAAGCTTCCGCCGGCGCCGATCCTTCGGCAAAAAGACAGCCAGGGTTGTATCAGTCATTCACATACATCGCAGCGTGTATAGCAAACTCAACTGCAAACATGTACACACTAAGTCTAGTGCTTTCCTATTGTGAAACTCACAACCATGGATGCCATTAAAACACAGGGTCTCCATTAACTGATTCACACTATGCACCAGCGCACACGTTTTTGACTTCACTTTGGATACCGTCATAGAATACGAAATCTGCGCGTCCGTCGCATGGTTATGCCCACGATAGCTCCAACGACCACTAACACACCCTCATCCAGCTGCACATCGACCGGAAGAATCGCTTGATTCTTCCCCACAGTCCGAGCCGCTGATGCGCCGTAGTCTCAGGCCTCATGCCTGACGCGCCGCCACTCTGAGCGGCGGCCGGCTGAGCGTCACGCCGACGGGGGCTGGCCGAGAGCTCGCTCATGGCCAGGCCGGTCGGCTCGTCCGTCACCGAGTCGCCGTCGTCGTCGTCCGGGTCCCCGAAGAAGAACTCCTGTATCCGCGCGAGCAGCGACAGCTTCTTCCTCCGGCCGTCGCCTTCGACATCGCGGCCCGCCTTGCGCCAGCGGCCACGCACCTCGTCAAAGTAGATATAGCCGCCGTCCGGCATTCGCAAACGCTTGCCGTACTTGTCGTGGCTCGTCATCTTCTTCTTGTGCCACTTGCCAGTTAGCTTGTTCTTCGTGTAGAGGTAGGAGATGCGCTTGTAGCCGTGGTGGTGCCGGTGGCTGTAGCGACGTCGAGGGCTGCCGCTGCTGCCGCGGCCGCCGGTCGCGCTCGTGGACGAGTCGTCCGGCAGCGCCGACAGCCGCTCCCAGTGCTGCTGCACGTTGTCATAGAAGATGGGTGTGCCGCTGCCGGTGCGCCGCGCCTCGATCTGCCGCTTGGTCAGCTCGCCGTCCTGGCAGGTGCTTGCGCTTCTTCTCGAGGTACCAGGTGCCGTGCGACTGCACCAGCGCGCAGTCGCTACGCTCGGCGTCGCTCGCGTACCGCGAGTCGGCCGGCACTGCGCTTTAGCTTGCGCTTCCACACCTGGCGCACGTCGTCGTAGATCATGGCCGAGCCGCTAGCGGTGCGCTTGAGCAGCACCTGCGCGGCGCTCGGGTCCGGGACGTCCGAGGCGTGCCGGCGCCGGCGCCGCCACTCCAGCCGCCGCGAGTCGTAGTAGATGGCCGTGCCGCTGGCCGTCTGCTTGGCTTCCTGCTGCGCGGCCGTCAGCGCGTCATAGTTAACGGTTTTGGGGCGGGGGTCGCGGCGCCAGCAGCCCCGCTTCCGGTCGTATACAGCAGGTGTGCCGCTGGGCGTGCGGTGCAAATCACGCACGGCGTCAGTGAGCTCCTCTGCCGCCAGTCGCTGCGCGCGCGTGCGCCTCCGCCGCACGGCCGCCTCGTTGCGCCGCCACGCCTTCAGCTCGGCGTCGTAGAAGAGCGCGTGCCCACTGTCGGAGCGCTCGATGTTGGAGCCGTAGCCGGTGCTCGACTGGCTTGAGTCGGGCGGCGAGCCGGTGCTGGATGGATGGCCAAGCGGCGGCCGCGCGCGACGCGTGAATCGCTTCTGGTGCCGTCGCGGTGCCTCCTCCTCGCTGTCGTCCTCGCTTTGCGCGTCGTAGCCACGGTCGGAGATGTCCTCTGGCGGGGCGGCAGCGCTTCGGAAGAGCATGTTGGCGCGCCCAGACGGATCTTAGAGGTGGTGCGCGCGCCTGCTCAGTCGCGTGGGTCTTGAGTTAGGACGTGGGTCACTTGAATGGCTGCCTTTCAAGAGCGAGACCATGTGTGAGCGAAGGGCGCAAGCGGTCCATGGTCCACATGGTCCGAGACCATGTGTTGCAACTGCCGTAAGTGCTTGGTTAAGTGTAAGCCAGGTAGGCAAATGGATGTAGGCTTGCTCATCTGAAGCTGGAAAAAAACACAAATGGTTTCATACAGGCGGTCCGTAGCCAGTTAACCTCTTCAGCGTTAAGAAATATGGTTAATATTTGCATTTTGCGGGCTTTGGCAACTTTTCTCCATGAATTATCCAACAATCGTGCACAGAATCTGCATTCTGTACTACAGCTGTAAAGTATTCCGCATTTTTAGCAGAGGGGTAAAAGACACTTGCACTGCAGTGAAACGATACCATTCCGGCAATTATCTTGCTTGTAAGGTCTATACAAATTCGGAACATTGGTGGTGGGTACAAAACTACGACTGAGGCAAGGCGAATCAATGCTAGGCAACGCGGTCCGGGCCATTTAATACGGGGCAATATGTACCAAAAGCAACATTAAATAGAATCACACCTGTAGTACAAAAAATAAGCCTCCTTTAACTCTGTGCCCCATTTAAGGCACTAGGAATTACTCACGTTTTTAACGATATTGAATTTGTATGCGACCTTGGCTTTTTGAGGTTAAAAAAAGCTGGCGGCAAGGGCTGGCCATGACACTTCCGTGGAGCTAGCGGCGACATGGCGGCAATGATTAGGAAATGGGAGCTTTTGACATATAATCTAGCGCGTGGCAGACAAAATATCAGTTATTGTTTCCATGGCAACTGTGGTAGGCGCTTTGCTGCGGACATCAGTAATGCATAAAATACTTTAACTATGAATCTTGACTATGAAGTTCCCTTGTGAGCCCTATGGTGTTGTGTTGAGTCGGTAAACATGGATCATAGGTTGAAATATGTTAAATGCGTTGATTATGATTGGAAAAACACAAGAAAACGCAAGTCGATGATGAAGATATCATCTTTAGAGTCGCGAGGGATCCAGACCGGTAAGTGGGAAGCTGCAAGATACAAATCAAGTTTAATATTAACAGATTTGGTGATTTTTATACGCGTTCACAATGACAGTCATGCATTCAGTTGCGCCACAGCATTTGTAACGGCATGGCCTGATGCAGCCAACCGCTCACCTTACGGATAGATGTGAGTTGTTATCTTGTAAAAGAAGCTTTTTCATGTCAGCAACATGATATTCTTTTCTTGTTACAGGCATAAGATAAAATTGCAATGTTTCAATATATTCAATGTGACACCCGATTGTTGAAACTGTTATCGTAGGAGTTTGGCCGGTGGCGGAATACTTTCGTAAAATCACGACGTGGATATAAATGGATTGGGCGCATATTTGGACATTCATCTTAATCTTGCACATTATCCATGGCTGGTAGTGTGGTAGTGTGCATAATTTGGCGACAATTTATTTAGTGTTTGTAGTGTGGTGGCTTGGTCATTCGGCGGGGGTAGGGACATTGGGACATACCAATGATATGACCGATCCCGAATATGGATTCACCAAACCTACCAGAGATTTCGGTTTCTCCTCGGACTTATGCCGCTTTAATCTCGCGGTCAGATGAAAACACGCAAATAAGACATAGCGAGTTAGCTGCAGTATGTGGTGGAGCTAGACCGGGGGGGGGGGGGAGGGTCAGAACTCCGAGTGAGTGGGGATGGTGGTGGTGGTGGCAGTGGGGGTCCGTAACTGGTTATTTGAACAGCGAATTTGACCGAAGGTGTGAGGCATCTTCCGCTCCACATTTCAGATGCTAATAAGGCCATCAGCTACAGCCGCAGGTGTTATTGTGAGGATCACGCGACCTTTGGAGATGCGCGACAGGCTCCGTCTTTAGACTCAACTTGCTGATAAGTTTATTGAACGCTGATAGGCGTGCCTTACAAGCTAATAAGTTTCTGCATGCCGCGTCAAATATCATACAAATGTAACTAAAAGTTAAACAGAAGGAGCGTGTCAGGTGATCATAGCGATGGCATCTTATTTTAAAGAACTCCACAAACAGCACACAGGTATGGGAATGAGCAGCATTGTTTTACCTTATGGGCACAAGGAGAGCAGCCTTGCCATTCTTTCCTGGTTAAGTTAGACAAAAAATATGTTAGTACCAAATAAACTTTTCTTAAATTAGTAGTTTATCTTTGCTACGCGCCTTTTTCTTCGATGTTTTGGAGTAGAAGGCTAATAATCAGCTGACGCGGAATTGTGTTCATCTAACCGAACCAATTCCCCCCGCAAACAAAATAATTATTTGTATTGCCATAGCGTGTATCGAGTTTTCTTGCGCCGTATTTGTATAAGATCGAAGGCGACTTACTCTTTTGTTGATATATCTGCACATGGTCGAATCGCATGAAGTGCCTCTTGTTCCACAAAAGTCTGGTGTCTACCCACGTCTTACTGTATCATCGCTGCTCTGATGGGATTATCATCGAAGTTTTCGCCAGATCGTTCAAAGTTTTTGTTACATCGTATTGTGTATGAAGTTAATCGCTGTACAGCGTAGGCCTCCAGGGGTGGCGGAGCAGTGGGGGGGGGGGGGGGGTGAGGAGTTGCATTGGGTTGATTGTCAATACCAGACGTTTCGAGCCGTGCCTTTGACCACGAGTTACGTTCATGCTTCATTAGTGATCATAGGACAGCCCGAAACGTCGATCATTTACAGTATATATAGACAATGTGTGCGTGACAACAGCTCCTAGCCAGTACCTTCCTAGTAAGGAGGAGGTCGGCATAAGAACTCAGAACTCATAATGCCAAAAAAGCCAGCAGCGCAAGATCTTTCTTGCTTATATTTATACAGATTTGATAATATAACTGATAATGTGATCGTGTTGCTTAATCAGTGCCTTCTGGTGTGTTGAAGGCAGATTGTTACTAGCATAACAGCTATTAATGGGCAGAAACCAGAGACTTAATGTCTTTTGCTCATACCGATCTTGTTAATATTCAATGTGGTCAAAGTACAACACAAAATGCACATAAAATGAGGAATAGCCAAAGCACAAGCAAATATAACGATAACAAAACTACACAAAAATACAGCATCGTTCATAATGGTTCGTGCAAAGGCCAGGCAGGCATAGGGTGCACCTGCCTGTCACGCGCGGTGACGAATGTTATGCATTGGAGAAAAACGTCCGCGGGCCTCTCCAAGTGTCACGCGCTTGCCCCCAACTGAATTATTATTTCGTCAATCGTACTTGTTTCTTCTAGTGCACACGTCAGCAATTGGCAGCGGGCATGTCGACAGGCAGGCACCGGTCTTTTGCTTCGGAAGGATGGATTTGGTCATGACCCTTCGACCCTCTGACCAAACGTGACATTGGTGCCACAGGACCAGGTTCAGATTTCCCGCAACCGCACTCGTAGCGCGTTGTTTAGGTTTCGAGTTAACCGCGCGGATGGCCTGGTGAGGTGCGGAAGTCAGCCGTCGAGTCGCGTGAGATCGGTGTGACGATATCGATGAGAGCGGCCTTTAATGGCGGCCCATTATCGCCTCGCGCAGCTGGCGGCGTGCCATGTGCCCAGGGCGCGCGAGCTACCTTCGGCAGTAGCCACCGTGGATGGGGTGGCGCGCCACGTCCTCCCCGTGCTGGTATCAGCCATGTTATTCGGTGCGCCTCGTGGTGTCGAACGCCTATGCACCAACCAGCGCCCGTGTTTTATTATTTAGATGGTGTCGAGCCTGCGACTGCCTGGCTTGCGGCAGCCTTTCCTCGTTCAGCATGGGACAAGTTTCTGTTCATGAGTTCGTGCCATGCATGATTCATTTCATGCAAATCAGAGAAAATACAATCGTTGACTGAACAATATCTGATACATTTGTATACGCAGCTATTAGAATCCTTCTGGAGTACAATGTGGTGGCATTATCTCTGAGCACTGAGGGCTGATTCGACATGAGGACAACTGATTAACAATAATCGCTCTTCCTTCGTTAACAGGTACGCACTCCGCTCACTAACAAATCAATCCAAACAGCAGTGATAACAGCCAACTATCTCCGCTTACTGCGGCACGCGTCTCTCAAATCGCGTAGCGTCCGCCCCTGGGCACCGGTAGCGTAACGTGACGTAGCGTAGCGCTTCCACAGTTCGGCGCTCATCTGCTGGTCACGCGGCACTAGAACAACATGTCGGCGTTGATGTCGGCGCTCCAGTTTTCCTCGTGCTGGACGGACAGCGGTGTGTCGGGGCTGGTCGGCGGCACCGGGGCCGGGTGCGCCGGCGGCGGCGGCGGACGGGACACGCCCAGCTCGAACGAGACGGCCGCCGACCCCAACCGAGAGGGGATGTATGTGGAGAGGCCGCCTGCACCGTCTGCCAAACGCCGCACCGGGTCAGAGCGGTCACACGCTGACGGTGACCACAGGGCAATCGTGATTACAGTGGCAGCTCTCGCTGCTGGCTACAGCAGGCAGAGCAGTCTGCTGGTCACTGGCTGTCTTAGGTATCACGCCAAGCGCATCTGAATCAGGGCTGATCACAGGGGTCAGACCACGGTGGTCAGGAGTGACGGCAAGAGCAGACACTAGCAAACTGATCAAAGTCCGGTCGATATCCTGCAATATGGTGCGACGCTGTATGAAGCCTTGTCAATGTACGACATGGCGCGGCACCGTCCGGCGACTTCATCCAACGAATCTTGCTCTGTACCTGTCGCGTGCATGCAAATGCACATCTGACACAGTCATTAATGCGAGCATGGGGATGCATTATTCTGTTCTCTGGTTTTATCGATCTCCTCAAAGGCACTCAAAGACAGGAAAAGTAGCCCTATTTGCCGCCAGCGTTTTTGACCGACCGAATGACAAGCACTAGATTCGCATGCAAATTAACTACAAGGGATTACAGCCTGATAGGTATGCAGCTTGCCTCGATGTCTCGATCGCCTGGAGCAGCATTCAGAAATATTTCAACCTGCATGCCACGGCTGGGAGTTGTTCGGCAGCCAAGTCGATGAGGCCTCGCACACATGGCCCTGTTATATGGCTGATACAAGAGTTGGCGTCCCACAAACAGCACGTATATGCTCATGAGCCCTGGGCAACCGAGGAGTGACCAAGGAGGTCAACTCATCCGGGCATGCATGATAGTACATTCTGTAACAAAGCATCGCATGCTTTGTTACAGAATGTACTATCAGCGCCCGTTCAAATATTTTGCCTAGACTCGTCTGCTGCCCATTAGGCTGCTGGGGACGTGAGCTCACCTCGTCGCAGTATGCTATGCCTAGCAAGCATTTCAAAACGCGGACACCTGCGTGCGGTGTAGTATTTTTAGTATCTGGTGCACGGACAGGTTCGGTCCAGGCAAACATCTTGGGCACTTGTCTGATACGGAATGTCTGTTACTGCGTCCTCGCTTGGCAATCGGCTCCTCGACGAGAGCGGCCCCAAACACTTGATTACTGAAGGGGCGATCCGACAGATCATGTAATTTATCCACTTCACGACGAATCTGCACACGTGCACTTGGGCTTCACTGCTGCAGGGTGGGGCTTACTACTGAAGGAAAGCAGGTGCTAAAGGTGCGTTTGCCTCGCCTGGCAGCAGCCTGATAGAGACTGGAAAGCTCCTTTGATGGGGTCCGCGGTAGCCGGGAGGGCCTGCGATACACTTAGAAAGCACAGCCCGAGGAGCTGGCCGGTGACGACACCTGCTCGCGCACGCTCTGTAAGTGTCTGAAAATGGCGGATCAGTCGTGAACGGGGCCCGAGAACCTCGGAGTGGTGGTGGCTGTGACCCTGGTCGTGACAGCTGAGTGACCTTGGCGTGAGCTGTAACTCGCATCATGGACACCTGCGGTGTGACGCGCCATCACACAACACCGGTACAGGACACGCCAGAAGTGGCGGTGTGACCCGATACATGACCTGGTTGCCTGGTTGCCGAGGTATGATCGGGTCGGGCGGTGCCGACTGACAGATTATCCGGCCCCCTGGCGGTGCACAGCATCGGCGGCAGCCACGTGACCCGAGCCTCACCGGGAGCGCTGAGGTCATCCGCATCGCCCGCACCGGACACCAGATGTCTCTCGGGCTGGTGGGCGGGGCCGCCGTTGGAAGTCTGCCCTGGCGGCGGCGGGAGCTCAGCAGGCGGCGGCGGGACCTCGAAGAAGAACGGTGCGGGGACCGGATCGACAGGGGGCGCCTCAGCAGCGAGCAGTGAAGCCTCGGACGGGTACTGGTGCACGGCCGGTCGGCCAGCGCTGAAGGACACGCTCAGCTGGAAGTGCGCGGACGGCACGCGTCAGTCCCCGCGGCAGCCACGGTGGTCCATCACTGGCGCCTCGCACTGGCCTACAGTCTCAGCCATCTGACCGTGGCGGGCTGTTACTGGCGTGTCTAGCAGGCAGAACATGACCGCAAGGTATGTGTGCGATCATGCGTGCGCCACAAGTTTAGGTATGTGTGCGATCATGCGTGCGCCACAAGTTTAGGTATGTGTGCGATCGTGCGTGCGCCACAACTTTAGGCACGTGAGAAGTTTTGCAAAGAACAGACGAATACGAGAATAGATGGGAAAGAACAGACGCCAAGAACGGAATAACGGCAAAGCACTGCAAAGGTAGTAAAAGAAAAAAGCGGGAATGTATCCTGATGAATTCGGGCAGTTGACATTGAAGCTTAGTGCAGTTACCATTTCAGCCCTGAGCAGCCATTCGTATTGCAAATTCCACTCCACTTACTGCCGCCGGGATAAGCCTCCCTCCTTTAAGTTTGATATGATAGGCTGCTGGGATCGTCTGGGATCTTTTGCCTAGAGAAGCTCTGCCGTTGATGACGACCAATCAGGCTTTTGGCGCTGCGCTGCCTTCAGTGTCACGGCTGCTGGGTGCACGGCCGGCGCTCCCGTGACCCATCATCCATGGTGAGAGCTGAGGGCAGCCCCCCCCCCTCTCCACTTGACGGCTGTGCGCAACATGGTCATGGCTGGCCCATCCGGTCATCGGGGCTCGATGGGAGACTTTGTACAGGGATAAGATAGCTTGCAAGGCCTCCTTTCCCAGCACCGTGTGATGCAACGGTGACTCAAACACCCACAGGTCGCAACTTCCTCGTAAGGTTAAGCGCGGCACCACAGCGCCTTTCTTACGGATCTGAACGCCGCCACGGCACCTGTTACATCTGTTGTACGGCGCCGGCCGTTACATCCAATTATAGTGGGAATGTGATCGTGGCGGCAGATATAAACGATTGCCCAGCCCGTTAAGATTGGCTATTGTTGTGGGCTGCGAAGACGATTCGGCGCCTTCAGCCACCCATGCTCGGCACGCCTTCGAGCCGATTCCGCGCGTGAAATGACGGCGGGACTGGTCGGGCGGTCGGGGCTCCCGCGGCATGCACAGATCTCTGGACAGAACTGCCGGCGCTGCGCCTCACCGTCCCGCCGTTGGACCTCTGACGCAGACTGGAGCGCTCGTTGATGATGACGCCGGCGTTGAGGAAGGTGACGAGGCAGGGCGGCGGCGCCTCCCGAGGTCGGCTCAGACTCAGGATCAGGTCGTCGTCGTCGCACGACTCGCCCGGGTCGAAGCCGGGCAGCAGGACGTAGCCGGAGTCGCCTGGCTGAAATGGCCGATCGAGGCTGTGAGGGAAGCGATGCTTCAACGAACGAAGGATGCGGGGAAGCGGAAGATACGGTATGAAACTGCTCCCCCCCCCCCCTCCCCGCCTCACCCTATCGCCCCAAACTGACATCCCTGTTTTTGTGTTGCTTCGTACAAAATAGACACGGAGGCTGATCTCTGCCGGCAAATAGGGTTACTATACAATCAGCCTTGGTGCGAACTGTATATGACGAGCGAATATCCCAGAAGGCTTGTCGTGCGTACGAGCAGAGCGAACAAGCGTCATAAAGAACAAACTAGCATCGCTCCTGTTTTGAAAGATCCCTTAAACTTTGAGCAGCATGGACGCTGAAATGAGACACACAGGTTAGGGCTGGTGGCGGACCCCGTCGCCAACAGACTGTTTAAAACCCGAGCTGAAGTCCTTGGAGAAATTGGCAGTCATGGCCACCATGGACACTCCAGGTCATCTTAGCTCCGAGAACCGCCATCTTACACAGGGGTCAGGGCAACCCTTCGAGATGGCGCAGGATGCATATCAAGGGAGATGTTTTCCTTCAAAGGCACACATTGATAGAATTATTTAAATATGTTTAATATCCTGGCGTGTTCACTGCTAACCACAAGCACTGCTGAAGATCTCTAATATTGCCATACTGTACTCCGACATTGGCTTAAACGTCCTTTTCATTCGCACCTTCTGGTGCATCGAAAACGGGATATTATAAACAAAAACGCAAAACATTCAAGTGTAGACTGACAAACACTGACGCGCGGGTGACATTTGTGTTAATGACGATGCAGTGCTGTGTACTTGGGGATATAGCTCAGCTCTGATTCAATTCACCCAATCCACTAAACCTTTGGGAACAGTTCGCTACCAGTAATTTGCGTAATCAGGCATGTAATTTTCGCCGCACGTAATGTGAACGTGATGTGTATAACGTGATGTACGTAGTCAGAAATGTAATTTACTGAGATTGTCCGGAAGCATCGTTTGAGTTGAAGGGTTGTGTTGTCCGAGTTGATGTGTGAAGTGTTACGTATTTGAAAAGCTTCAAGAAAACTGTACTTGCCACCAGGACAAAGGTTGCATCTCCCTTATTTCGCCGCTGTCACTCGCCAGCGCTGCTGCAATATTTCTGTCTCGTCACACTCTGTAGTGACTACAAAACCCGCACCCTGTGAAGCACCGGATGCGCTGTTTCGCCGTAGAAGCGGGATTCGCTCTACAGTAGCTGCACGTCATCAGTTCTTTCATCGCAACCTTCGTAAATTATTCATCGTTCATTACGTTTGGTTTCTCCAGCGTTTCAGAATGCAAGGGGTTCGAACAGGAGCGTCACTTTATTTACTTTCGTGGGGGACTGATCCCCCCCCCCTCCATCCAACCCCGATGCTGATCTGACCCCCCCCCCCTCGGCCAATGCTCCTCTGAGCCCTTAAAGCGACTTTGTACCAAATTAATTTGTCGTAATTTGCATCACGACAAATAACTGGGTGCAGTCAATGGCAATGAATGCAAATACAGTTAATGAACTGGTACATTCACTGCTGTAAATTTCGCCACGACTCTTGCTTCAGCTTCGACGACAGCGCGTTGTATTTGGCGCCGTTTTTCGAAATAGTGATATTCCCGGCTTGCCCGTGATTACTGGCGAAAACCCCGTCGCACAAATTCGTGTTGACCACATTAATTGCTGACGGAAAGTTGATCGACGCATTAAATTTGATTCGCGCATCTACCCCCTCTGGCTGCCGGGATACGGTAGAAAACGTGAAAACGGTAAACAATGGGCAAATTCATTTTGACCGCTGCTGAGCACGTGACATATGCCACGCGCGACCGCACATCTGGCGCCACACAATGCCCCATTGAATTGTCTACCAAGTCATGCGAACTTCTTGTCGCTCCAATCTGTGGCTACCGGGATGTGGCCGCGGTTTGGAGCAGCTGCTCGTTGGCTTTGTTGAGGGTCGCATTTGCAGGCGCGCACCTTTAAACAATAGTCATTGTCGAAATGCACAGCGCAAACGGCTGCACCAACGACGGTGCCGTTTACACATTCCACGTGTACAAGCTTTGTGATATTCAATTATTGTTTTTTGTGATGTTTCAATTTTACAAATAGGATATCACGAAGTACATATCATTATTAAGTAAAGTATAAGTATATTATTAAGTAAAGTATATTATGCCGCATATTTTCTTTAAACGGCACAATTTCACGCTGATTCCACAACGGTGACGGCCGTAGCGCGTGCGAAAAGGAAAGCATGTTCGCAGGTTCTGTCACGATAAATCTAACGTGAATGGGGGGGGGGGGGGGGGGGCGGAGCAAAATCTGAGGAGTGAAAAACGTCTGAAGAACACAACAGCTCGAGCTGGAATGAACTGAATGGCCCGTTTTCGGAATGATCTCGAGCTGCAAGGCGATTTGCAAGGAAACTGATGGAGAACCGATGTAACCGCGTACCGTAAATATTTGTAAAGGAGCTGCCAGTGCTGTGCTTCAAAACGCACGGCAGTAGAAAACTGCAGTTTGCGTTAGCCACAATCCTGATTGTACAGGTTCCTTTTTTGACGTGGTGAACTACACACAAATGAATTTAAGAGACTTGGCTGCGATTACGTGTTGGTTGAGACCGAATGGCGCTTAACTTTGCAGTGTTGGTGCAGCTGCCACAGCGATTTTGCGGAGACAATGTCGCAGAATACAGATGATGTTCGGCAGGCTCTGCCCTATTTGCCTGCCTGCATACTACTTTCTGCGAGTACTTTTGTATATCTGTTTGTTCTATTTTGCGTGGCGTCGTGCCCGGGCTAAACGCCTGGTTGCTGAATGGTAATATTTGAACAGGACGCGCGGGCGTACAGGGCGGTTGTCCACAGGTAGCTGGCGAGCTGCTGTGGTGCGCCGTTCGGACGTAGCGCGTGCCAGAACGGCCGTTTTAGACCCATTAGTTTTGCAAGGGCGGCCTGAAATGAGACCCATAACAAAGTCGATGGGCAACCGTTCCAAACCGTGTCCACATCTCGGTAACCAGGAGCCGGAGCGACAAGAAGTTGACACACATCGGCAACGGTGGCACGGGAAACCGCTTGGTGCCAGACTGCGGTCGCATGTGTCGCGTGACACTTGCGCAGAAGCAGTGAATGAGGATTTGCATGGTTTCACAGTTTTGCCATTGGCAACCAGGAGCCGGAGCGACAATCAATTGACACGGCTCCCTATACAATTGAACGGTAAATCGCTTGGCGTCAAATGTGCGGTCGCAGTGTCACGTGTAACGTGCACTGAGCTAGGAAAGGAGGATTCTCTGCTTTTACGGGTTGTCATGTTTTATACAATATTCCGGCAGGCGAATCGGTTGGAGGCGCGAATCCAATTTCAAAACAATAATCAGCGTACCTGCAATTCATGTTCGTTCTTCAATTCATTCAAGTCTGCAATTCATGTGAACAGCACGAGCTTGAGCGACGCACAAACTCGTGCTGTTCACATGGGTCGCACCTGCGGCTGTAATCGTTGGGCAACTCGGGAATGTCGGCATTTCAGTATTCAGCGCCAAATATCCCACGCGGTCGTGGAAACTGTACCTAGAGTCCTGCCGGAGCTTACATCACTGCATGCGCCAACTCATTGTCTGTATTTGCCACCACTTATTCGCCACCCCTTGGTCTGTCCCGTCGAAACAGGAACTTTACTTAAAGAATCGCAATTCATTATGTTGGCGTTGACAAGATACTTGGACGTCCATTGCCCAATCAATGGACGTGAGCTTGATCTAGTCCGTTCCGCTTCCGTGCTGGGTAAGGATGGCTCGTACTTCGACAGCCCTTCGAATCCGCGCCCGAGTCAGGACAATTTCGCAAGATATTACGGCGCTACATTGCGTCTGCATGGGCGTCGAAGGACCTATGCGTTTCTCAGTGCACCCGTCCTCAGTCTACGCAGGGATGGGCGACATTTTAAGCTACGTGGGGGCATAAACCGTCCTTCCATTGCCGATGCACCAGATGGCGATTGCAGACTGTATTTACAGAATTATAGCAGCATTACCGGCTGACACTGGCAGGTGCGATAACCTGAGATAAAGCGACACACAGGCGTCATCTACGTGCACCTAGACTAGCCAGGTCATTCATTGCCTGCCGATAAACCACCGCCTGTCACATGTCTTCGAACCAGCCTGTCGTGACGGTGCGTGCGATATCAGCCACGGAAGATCATCCGTTACATCCAACATTTGACATGTTTTATCGTATCCATGTGACACAGAGTCGGGCACTCCTGGCGGAGGCCCGGAGCCTTACAGGCAATGACGATTGGGCGTTGGAAGAGGAAGGCATGGCGTCGAACAGCGACGCCAACTGACCAGTTCTGCTGATGGCCATCTCTGTAGTTGCTACTTTTGTTAAAGGCTTAGAATATGTACAGGGTTATTCCTGTTTTTATGCGCTAAACTTCAGGGTCCGTAAAGACATCGGCGAGTTCATGCACGTGAAATAAGGCGATCTACACCAGTGCCCCATTCTCGTCATTTCCCATTTTAAAACAGTGCACATCAGGAAACTTTTACTGTACTGTAGAGAGTTCATTTCGGGCCGCAAGTCAAAATCCAAGCAAAGTTTCGCCGAGCACCAGCGTATTCACTTGCGAAGAGAGCCTCGGTGACGATCACGACCCCAAATTTATCGCCCCTGCAATTTGCTTATGTGGCCGGCTACAGCCCCAACCCAGACCAAGAGGTAGTATAGGATATTGGGGAAATGTGGGGCGATAAGTTTGCAAACGTCAGGCATGAGGTGGTGACGAATTTTTCACCAACAGAAAGCAATGGAGGTACACTTTTTAACACCATGGGATATGTGTATCTGTCAGAAAGGGTACTTTCAGCGATGACCCGCGGCATTCTAGCGAAAGGCAAGGGACTTATTTTTTGTCCAGTAATGTCAAGGTGAAAGGCTGCAGTCTTCTTGAGATATTTTGGATACACCGATAGATATTTGGATATTAAAATATGTGTGTGGATATACCAATGTGCATGGATGTACTAAAAAACGCGGATGTACTAATATATGTGTGAATGTACCCGTGTATACATCGATATATATGGATAAACCAATGCGCACGTGAATATACCAGTACATGTGTGGATATGCGTGTGAATACACCGGTATATGTGGAGATAATAGCATAGTGGACATACCAACTGGCCAGCGTCTCAGTCTGCCAGCTGACCAGTGTGACAGTCTGTCAGCAGACCAGTGTGACAGTCTGTCAGCAGACCAGACCAGTGTGACAGTCTGTCAGCAGATCAGTGTGACAGTCTGTCAGCAGATCAGTGTGACAGTCTGTCAGCAGACCAGACCAGGCCGTCGCCGCGGCAGCACCGCCCTCGAGACCCGTGACGCGTCATCGTCAGTCATCACGGCAGAACGACATGCCGCATGTCCACTGAGTACCGCGGCCTTATCTCCCGGCCACCACTGCCTGACACACTGCGACACGTACCCAGGCTTCGGCAGCGGCTGTGAGGCGCCGGAGACGTACCGACCGGCGGGACAGAGGCGGCCAGGACAGGACGAGCCGTCCAGGTCACACCGGTGCACCTGACAGCGGACCACGTGACCCTCCAGCCCGGCGCGCCCGGCTCAGGTAGCCTGGCACGGGGTGCTGGCCGCGGATGAGCACCAGCACCGAACCCGCCGAGGGACGGGCTCAGCACGCGTCGCCGCACGCGCCTACCGTTAGTGACGTCACCGGGGCGACGTCACGACTCTCGGTAACGGGAGCGGTCTGCGCGCGCCGCCGCCGCCAGAGAGCCGCTGCCACGGTTGAACGGGTGTCACGGCACGGAACGGCCGGTTTATGCCGCGCGACGCTCGGCTACGGTAAATAGCGCTCCCGGTTTTTGTGAGAGGTGGTTTCAGCACCACACAAGTGCGCTGTGGTGGCGAATCGCCGATCATGCGGTGGGTGACGTCATGGAACCGCTTGGTCCGTGCATGCGGTCATATTTCTAACTGCAGCGTTCGTAAACCCGCATCGTCATCATCATCTTGTGGTTAGTGTTGGTCTCAGGCGATAGCTGATCTCTTAGATTTAATTATCCCGTCATTTGCATTTCATTTCGTGGACGGAAAGATGGGACAGACACAAGGAACATGTACGGGCAAATCGGCCCCGTATCATGGCTAAACATCTAGACCTGATGCAGTGTAGGCTACTTTGACAGATAGGCTTGACGAGGATGCTTAGCTGCATGAATGAAGCACAGGCCATCAGACTCGATTAATACACACATATGACTCCAAATAAAGCACACAGAGATAGCTCACATAGGCTGACCCATCCTTGAGTATGCCAACCTTTCACAAAAGCCGATTGGTGCTCGCCTGCGGCGCGCCCCGCTAAAACGGCTATGCCTGACAGCGTATGTTACTAAGCTGACGCGTGGACTGGCAGCTACAAGTGCCTCAACATCCTTGGTTTGTGTTTACTCCAAGTCCTGCGAAACATCCGCGCGACCCTGCCCAGAGCGTATTCCATTGTCTCACCTTGGGGTTGGCCCTGCGGTGGATGTCCATGCCGTCATTCTCGACGTGGTCGGGCACGTCGCTGCGCTCGGTGAAGTCATAGATGGTGGATTTCGTGGCCCGCTGGTGCCACCTGAGCGGGACGGGGGCCGGCTCAGACGAGAGCGACGGCTCCGCAGTGGGCGCCTGACCTGCGACCGACCTCTCCTGCGCGGGCTCTGATCCCACGCCAGACGTCTGCGAGGCCCCGACTGTTTGAGCGGGCTGAGGCTGCGCCGTCAGCGATGGGCCGCGAGGCTGCGTTGCTGCTGAGAGTCGCTTGTTAGCCGCCTGGGCTGAGTCTGTCCCTGAGTTCACGGACTGCTTGGATATTCGACTGGGTGGCTGCACGCGGTTGGCGTTTTTCAAGCCCGCTAGTCCCGAGGAGTGCACCAAGGGTATGCCACTTTTGTTGTTTGACAATACCGCGGTCGCTTTGTCTTTCTTGGGGGCTCTGTTGCCTTCTAGCAGTACTTTTGGTATATTGTTTGTTCGTAAAGGCCGCACATTCACCACGATCCCATCATTTGTGCTACTCTTGGCCTGGTTCAACGCATTCTTTCGCTTGTCCCGCTCCTCTTGGGGCTCCGGCTTTAGTGTTGGCTTAATAACCCCAACCTGCTTGTTTTGCAGGAACGGTAACGTGCCATTTGTACCACGGGTAACCTCTGAGGACCACGTGCCATTGTCTTTACCAGACGCATGCGAGATATTTGAATTAGATGTCACGGCCGGGTCCGTCGCTGTGGTTTCCCACGAATATTCAGTCTCGTTTGAGGGGATCCCATTAGCAGGGGAATTCACGGTTAGTCCGCCACCAGGCCATCCGCCCTCCTCGAGACCGTTCTTACCGCTGCGCTCCGGCCCGGCGTTGGCTGCACCACCGGTGGCCGGCTCCTGGGCGCCGCTGGCCCCTTCACCCTCCGCAGTCGGCAGCACACGCGACAAATGGGCGGCGGCAGCCGGACCGTCGCCGCCTTCCGCCGTCGGACCAGCGACTGGCTCCCGCCGGCCTGGCTCAGGCCCGACGGCTGGTCTAGCGGCGGCCACGCGCTGTCGCGGCCTCGGAGCCGGCGGCGGTGTCGCGCCGGCCGAGGGCGAGCGACGCTGGGCACGGGGCGGCGCCTTCCCCGCCGCAGCACGGACCGGCGGCGGACGCGCCAGGCCCGCCCGGCGCGGCGCCGCCTCGAACAGCTTCCGAGCGGTGCTGACCGTGTCGGCGGCTGGCAGCCAGTCCTCGCGCTGCGGCCGTACCGCCGGCTTCACCACCACCGCCTTCATTGTCGCGTGGTCGGCTCGCACTGCGCCTACGCCGGCTATCTGGCGACGAGCATCCACGCCGCTATCGCGCCAGCCACGCTGATCGACGTCGGCCGCGGACCCGCGGGCTGATATCAAATCGTCGACGGACTTTGCCTTTCTTATCGACTCGCCCCAGGCTGGCGGCACGTTCAGCACGCTCCGGACGGCCAGCACGTAGCTGTCCTGGACTGCACCGCGCTCGAAGGCGCCCTCCTCCTTCAGGATGTCCTTAAGGCTGACTGCGCGAGGCAGCGCACCTCGGCCGACGCCTTCCTTTCCCCGCGCCATCGAGAGGTAGCGAGTCTTTAGCCGGGACACGATGCCCGGCCCGTACTGCAGCTCCTCGCCGCTGGAGTCGGAGTCGTCGGAGCACCCGCCCTCGACCGGCTGGTCCGGGCCAGCTGGGGTTGCCGCGGCGCCGCAGCCCATGCTCTCAGCCGCGGGGCCGTGCTTGGCGGCGCTCGCGGGGCGGGCCCGCGCACTCGGCGCCGTCGGGATGCCAACGATCTCCCCGTAGGCGTCGATGTACCGACTGGGGGGCCGGCGGCGGCCGCGCGCCGCGCCGCCCGCGCCGGCACTGGCCGGGGTTCTCCCGACGGCTGGCCGACCGTCGCGCGCCGGCGCCAGCGCCGGCGGACGGCTGGCAGTGGACACCGCCGGCTGGCTGGTCATGACCTGAGACGCCGCGGGCGGTCGGGCTGTCAGCCCGGGTACTGCGCGGACGCCCCGCCGCCGCAGCAGATCCTGCCTCCAAGCTGGCTGTGGGATGAGCGTTGTCATGATGAGGCCGCTGTGCCTGACTAAGGCTGTTGAAAGTACGAGCTAAGGGTGATTTGTGGCTGGAGCTGCTCTTCCTGGACAGGTCAACCTTGTTCGATGAGCCAGAGGGCTGCGATCTCACGAAGATAACGCGCCTGCGAGCGATGACGTAGCCATGCCCAGAGTCCGTTCTTGGGCAATGCTTCCGTACCTGAAGTGCGGAAACTTGGGCTTAACGAGAATACCGTACCTGACGGAGCGACCGCCCCTGTCCGGGAGCGGCCGCTGCAGCAGCTGGGAGTGGCCAAGTGCTGCGGGTTCCCCCAGCAGCAGCGACTTAGCTGGCCTCACAACCGCGTCACGGCTGACCCGCACAACTCTTCCGAGGCTGGAAATCGGAGGGACAAGCGCGCCGCTCTGGCCGCACCCCTACCGCGGACGGCACTGCACGGTGGCGCGCGTCGGAAGAAGCCGTACGGCAGCGCGGAGCGCCGGGTCGGCCAAATCGATCCGTCCTGACCGGGCACCAGCGGGCACCGCCAGTTCTCGCGGGCCCAGCGCCGCCACCACTACGGCCGCTGAACGGCGCTCGTTTTCTGGACCAGCTGTTCCGGAAATCGGCGCTGGCCGCCGGCGGAGGGCCGAGCGGCCAACCGTGGCGGCCGCCGACGGAGACATCTAGCGGCGCCGGAGACATCGAGGCGGAGCTAGCGGACGCAACACCCATCACGCTGATTCCTCAGCTTCACCTTGTCGGCATTGCGTTGCCTTGCCACTCCTCGCTTTTAGAGTTTGTTCATGCGTATGTGAATTATATTTCTAGATGTTACGCTCTTTTTGGTAGCATTGGCGGTAGGACACAGCAAAACTGTGTGCGCACTTTCTAACGGTATCTCTCGCCCAGACCTTATCTAAGCTCTCATCAACTCTCGATCAAACTCGTATGTAGTTGTAGTTGGTGGTCGTCGTAGTGTGGTAATACCTCCCGCTGGCTGCAATGAGGAACAAAAGCACAGTCTGTAGTTGATGATCTTGTGTTGGTAAGGTGGTTCCCTGATCTTCAACAGTGCTACTCAGCCACGCAAGAATGAAGCGCAATCCACGCAGGATTGCTGTAAGTTTGTAAGTAATTGCAAACAAGTGACATTTAGATGTGCAGCGCACCGATTTCATTCCAGTCAGGCAATTAAGACTGGTGGAAAATTTCGTAGAATCTCTATCTCTCCAACATTCCCTTACGCTGCAAAATTGAGAGTGATGCAAGCCACATCGCACCGTAAGAATTGTTATGAGACTTTTGGCTGCTGCCGCACCGCCGCGTCTGCTGAACATCGAGCGTATCACGCGATAGACATCCAACCCAACTGTTAGATGGCTCTACAACACTATAAGATGTCCCCGTATGTACTTGAGCGTTAGTAAGCTATTCTTTCATCACAATGCCAGCTGAAAAATGCAAACTTATGCTTTGAGGCCAGGTGGATCATGACCCATTGGGTCACGGCAAAGCCCCCTACATAAGGGTCCGGCGCTTGGTTCCTGGTGGAACTGCGCCTTCCGCATGTCAGTCTTCAAGGCTGTATGTAACGGTGTAATAGCTAGGAATCGTTGCAAGAATTCATACTGTGCGGGCTCCGCACCACCCAAAGGATAGCACCCTGAACACCTTAGCACAGAGATAACTGCGGTTTTATTTTCGTAATGTATTTAGAGGGAATTTATTACTGCGCAGCTTTCACAGCAGTCTGATGTAGGCGTCATGTAACTCTGGACTTCCCGAAGCGTGCACAAGTTGAATATGCTACATATATGCAAGGTTTAGCAAAATGTCACCAGGGGCCTGCACTAGGAACGCATGTTGCCTGTATCATTACACTTTGTTGCTATTCGATGTCAGAACAGCCAAAATTACATTTCTCAATTATTTTTTTAGCTCGCATTGCATTCATCATTTTTATACGGAGTTTACCAGAGCGTCAGAGACCGGCTATCGAACCGGCATCAATTGGGTTTAAGCATGCTTTAGAGGCCTTAGAGGGCATGGAACCCGAAACACGCGCGAGCTCGAGTGCACGGACTTGGCGTATAAGACCTCACAATTTTAGCTCCAGCTTAATAGCTTTAACGTACCAAACTTACTGGAGATACTAACTTGACTAAAACTACTTGAAATGAAATACTACAGATAAATGACTAAGATTGACTAGATATTAAATACCGCGCAATATGGGACGGTATGGGTTTATGATCATTCCATCAACAAAAATGAATGCCTTGACCGGTCAAGAGTGCCGCAGAGGCACCCGATAGCCCCACAGCAGCGCTATGAATTCACACGGTCGCACTGTTCACGTGCGATTACAGGCATCGTTCTCGGGCACTGTGTGATGCGCCGCCCATCTCCTTCCGGGCAGGCCGATCGTATTTAACAATGCGCCGTCAGGGCTCCTACGAGCAGAATGGTGGTGCCGGACGATGATCGATTTCCATTGCCGCCCGACAGTGTCCCCACAATGATATCGGGTGCATGTGCTCATCGCACAGACCAAAGCTATTTAACATCGGACCCCGTGACGTTGCAAAACACCGCTACGAACTTCCGGTGAGTGATGTGTGAGTGGTGTGTGGGTGGACGTAAGCGATGTGTGACGCAATGAATATTTGGTCGACCACTGCCAGGTGGTCGACCAAATAAAATCAATGCCTCGATCGGGCAAGTGTGCTGAAGTGACAGCTAAAAGTACAAGAATAGCGCTTTCGAAGACAGACGGTCACACGCCTACTGCACAAATATAAGCATTTTTCCGGTTCCCCGTGTGCTGACCATCACGCTAAGGGCCAGGATAATGCAGTTAGTACTCCACCGCCAGTGATCATGATGATTGGGGCTTTACGTCCCACCAAGACTGCCAGGAACAGTCCGAGACGGATGTCTCTATCAGGGGTCATGTAGGGTGCGGTGGACATGTGACAGAAGCTCGATCCCAAAACCGACAAGTCCAGAATCGAGGGTCATAACCACTGCACCACTACCGACCCAGGTGCCGTGAATGGGTTACATCAAAGAAGATGAGATATTTCGGCTGATGGCCGATTTTCGGTGTCGCACAAAAGTACTCGAAAAATGATATCCTTCACACGTGGTCACATTCGATGCGCACGAATGAAGCGTTATGAAATGGACCCCATGACTGCAAACGCCGGTACCAATATTGAGTGACAAGCTGTTCTTGGTCAATCGAACAGAAACCATGCCTTCAGCGGACACGTGTGATGCAGTAGCAGATGACAGCTCTAAGGAAGCGCCATGAAATGCACATAGTCGATCTCTTCGGGCGCGAGCACAAATATTTGCGCTGGGTCAACACGAGTACAAATAGTTACGCTGGGCCAACGCATGCTGGCCATCAACGCCAAAGGTAGAAAGACGGAAGACTTTTTTAGCAACGCACCGTCCGCAGATTAGCTAATCGGTGGATTGTTGCATACTGGTAACGCCGCTACTAAATACACGTCCCTCATTGGCACCTGCGCATTTAGCAATGCACCGTGAGTGCAGACTCTATTGCTTCCGACCGGCCGCCTGGTGGTACTTTTGAGAAGCTCAGCTTTTTCTGTTTTGACACGGGTGACGGTGGGCGAGTGATCAGCGCGTTCTGAGCATCAACATAATTTTAAACCATCTTTAAATGCCTTCGAGAATGCGCGCTGTTTTCTGTTGTTTTGAACGTCGAGATCATTGCATGTTTACTGACTCATACGCTTTTTTGCCATGTCTGCTGCTAGCATCATCCTAGATTTCGCGCGGCTGAGCTTGAAAGCAAATCGTCAGCCATCCTGATTATTTGTCACGTCGTAGTGGGGCAACTTGTTCCAACATGGTTGTGGATAAGATGATCGCGGCACAACTTCATCCAGTACAGGGGCGCCACACCAGAGGCTACGTGTCTGGCCCGTGCCAGCGCTTTCAATAAGCACACGGTAGAAGCATTTTTTTGATACCTTGGAGAGGGTTAGAAAGACACCCATTCTCGTCTCAGGACATCTACGACGTTGATGAGGTGGGCGTAAGCACGATGCAGACACCGAAAAGAGTGGTGGCCAAAAGAGAGTCGAGGCGGAGAGGCTTCATCACTTACGCAGAAAGAGTAGAGTTGTTTACGCCGATTTGTGTAGCCTACGCCGTCGGAAATTTTGTCCAAACACTCATCATCTTTCCTAGAGTGTCCTAGAATCGGTCCTTTCCCAAGGACCAATTCATTCGAGGCGCACCTACAGGCACTGCAGGATGTGCAACGAAGAAGGACATGTAAACAAGGATATATTCCTCGAGTACGTCGCGCACTTTCAGACTCACTCAGTGCTTGGCAGAGCAACAAGTCTCCATCATTTCGGCCAACCACGCGGCTTATGCCTCACTTCGGACAAGTGAGCTCGCACGTGCCAGCGGAGTCACGATTCCCAACCTTCCGCCGCACACTTCTCACCGCCTTCAGCCTCTGGAGGTAGTGATCGGTCTGGTGAAGACCTGCTACAACAGGGCGATGACGGACTGGATGCGGGAAAATCCGGACATGACGATGACGACCTACAACGTCCCACAACTCGTGGATATCGCGTACACGAAGGCCTTCACCGGGTCCAACATTCAGTGCGCATTCAGAGGAACTGGGATTTCCCTCTTCAACAGAGAAGCCTTCCCACAGTACGTATTCTCGCCGGCAGATTTGACCGACAGGCTGCCACGGGATGCCTCTGGCGCTAGACCAAGTGGCGTCCGGCAGAGAGCGGGCACGTCTGGCACGGGACCAGGCAGCACCTGTTAAAGGACTGAGCTGGGATTCGACGGAACCGTGCTGAATGCACCAGTTACCTATGTTGCAGGGGAAGCCATGCTTCACATGCCCAGAGCTCCACCCCGAAATCGTGGAAGCCAATCATATAATCATAACCAATCATAAGCGAGGAAGACCGATTCCCGAAAAGAAGCGACTTGCAAGAACAGGAAAAAGGGGAGCAAACCGCAGCGTGGAAAATAAGGGCCACAACAAGGAAAAGCTAAGCGAAAGTCGGCGAAGAAGAGAGTGCCTTCTTCCGACTGTGATAGTGATAAAGATGAAGACGTGCCATCATATGTCGTCATGCAAAAGTGAGGAGTATCTATCATTCTCATAGATGACGAATAGTGCTCAACTTGCTGCACTACGTGGAACATATTGTCTCATCCACAGGGCAAGATGTGTGCTCGGATGTTGCCATGAAAAATTAGAACTTACGTTCATCATACAACAAGCTACATCTATCACTGTTACACTAATATGTGAACAAAAGATTAACGTTTCTCCGTGTACAGCAAAAGTTCAAGATTTTCATTCATATGATCATGGTTCATCAAAGTGTAAAAAGGCCGATTTTACTTTACCCTGAAGAGCCATTGGCCGCCATTTGCAACGCACTCGTCACATTTTGGTTTCGACCTCATTTGTTCGGCGCCCGCAAGTGCATCGTAAATTTCTTAGGTCTGGGAAGAGTGGTACGGGAAACAGATACGGGATCCAATTGCAAATATTTTTACCTCTGCACGGAAGGTGCGGCATTTCACATGCGATTGTGGAACACCATCGACCGGCAGCATAAATCTTGCATCGGCCGACATGGGCCGTTGTGTTCAACTCTCCCCTCGACGGCGCATAGCTGACTGGGGCCGAGCTACCCGTGGAGCAATGGCCATCATACGGCGGCCTGGGGAAAAACTTAAAAGCAAACCCGAAGATGGCAACCGTGCGCATCCGACAGCATTGGTATAAGACTATCAGCTGCCAACACGACACACTCGTTGGTTTTTTGTTTTGACTGTATTCGGCTGACTCCCCGATGGTGTATTACTCAATACTTAAAGGCTGTCCGAAGCTTTGATTTGCACAGATTCGGCGTCGAGTTTGAAATACTTTTACTTGTGCGTGAAAGGCGCAGCCTCGCCGATATACCATTGTGGATGTACTATCGGCCGGCAATGCAAATCTCGGATCGGCCGACATAACCTTTTTTGTTAAAATCATTCTTTGCAATCGCAGAGCAAACTGCGGCCGACCTTCACCATAACCAGCCTTCGGATGACGTGGATTGCGGGCAGCCATCGCCAGGATACGGCGGCCGGGAAACGGGTGTAGTTTAATCAAACCTAACGATTGCGACTGTGTGCATTTGATAGCACTGATGACGGGCATCCACTGCGATGGTAACGCCCTCGTCGGATTTGTTCCGATTGTATTCGGTCGACCCCCGGCAGCGTATCACTGAATGTTGCGGGCCGCTGGATTGCTGATTTTCGCAGACACGGCGACCAATTTTAAATACTTTTACGTGCGCGTGGACAGTGCATCCTTCCACACAGGACGTCACTGCTAGAGCACTAGTGGCTGGCAGCGTGAATCTCTCATCGTCCGATATGATTTTTGTCCGTGGAGTGATGACCATACCGAGCCGACCACAGAAAAATGTTCATGTTCAATCTAAAAAATTGCGACTGCGTGCGTGCGATAGCGCTGCTATAGGGTTATCAGCTACCAGTGCGAGACACGCGCGGGTCATTCCATGGCAACTCAAGCAATCCATGTCGCCCGACCCCTTGATATTTAATCGAGAGATTGCCTACATGGTCTTACGTAATTGTCTAACGAATTAACGGCCCTCATCGACTCACGGGCAGCTCGATCGGTGCAGATGGGCCCCCCGGCTGGCATTGGAGTGCTTGGCCCCCCGGGATGGAGCACCTGAATACCACCGCCGGTCGACTTTTCGGGCTTTTCGGGCCCCCAAATTGGGCCCTTTATCGGTTGTATCAAAAAAGAGCCCGAAGGGCCTCCCGGAACTTAATTACGGCATGTGCCCCCTGTGCCCGCCCCCCACGTCCACGCCACTGCGCCATGCAGAATTTTTGTCGTTCGGACCGTTGCAAACACCAAACGGTGCAGAGTCTGCGGGCATGACGTAATGAGTGACGTCAACGGCCCACATTCTTCGTCGCCCGGGTCGTTACAAATGCACCTTAAATTAATTACCCTGTTTACATGGGCAGCTGTGATTCGAATGAAGCTGCTGATCCGTCCTCGATCCGAGCTATCGGGATTATGTATACACTTCACGCGCCGTTCCGCTGATTCGAATCATGCGCCGGCGGAAATACCTTCCCGTGAGAGGATCATCCGTTCAGGAAGGGATTACCTTCGAATTATCGGTGGCCAAGGCTGCTTAAAGCATATTTGCTGTGTATAACAAAAAAAGGAAAACAGGCCTGGCGCATGCAGTTCTGTTCAAGGCCATTTCAGGTCTGTTTGGTGTTGCCGCTTTTCCGTGGGTTTTCAGCTATTGCTCGAGACGATCCGAGTCTAAGATGGAAAAGAAAAAGGGAAAGGAGGTGAAGTTGACACCATGCTACCTCAAGCACTCTTATTATTGAGGGCCTCAAGAGGCAAGCTGCACAGAAATGCTCACGCAATTTAAGCTTGTTGGGCGTTTATCTATGCAGACAGTAGACGTCAGCAGTGATTGGTGTTATCCTTCCGTCTCAAGGTTCGATTGATTTACGTCTGGCGCATGCTCCACGCTTCCAAAAACCATGTGGAGCTCACATGCAGTATCTGAAATTTGGTTTTGGCTCTTGGGGGAGAGAGCAAAAATATTGAAACCACGGCTTGTAGTGAGAACAAAATAACCCAGGTAAATATGCGCTGCATTCACAGCTGGCACTAAAGGACCTTCTTTGGGAGCAGATGATATAAAACACCATGCTCTGGCTTCCTAAGTCTACGATTGCACCCACTGTATGTTTTAAGCCATGAAGCTGATGGAAAGTTGTTGATATTGATAATTATAAAGGTGTCGGTACCAATAATGGCTGATAGAAGCAGATGCTTAAAATGTCGTGCACCTGTTGCACCATTCTCTGGAGCACATCATGCGAAGTTTATTATTGAAATGTCATGCTAGCCACGATATAAATAGGATCATCTGGGGTATGGTAGTTAGTGCATCTACATTCCAGCCAAGGCACAATCTTTCTCACCCAGAGCAAAGATTCTGGGACCATGTGATACCCGCCTAGGCTTTTACTGACCTAGATGTACTTAATTTGGGAACAAGTGTGTATTTTCCTGTTTAGCTGGATAGAATGCTTGCCACTCCCCAGCTTTGAGAAAAAACTTGGTCAAAATCAGGGAAAACAGGGTTTGCACCATTCCTTTGGGATACAAAATTTATCTGCTCACGCGCTCCACAAAGTTATTACAAAACTACACCACCTGGGACGTCAGGCTGCTGCGTGATCGGGGCTCGGAGGCCAACGCGGCAGGGGCGGAGGAATTATTTCCTCCTCACAGAGCAATCCAGCCGCATAGAGTCAGCATCACTACATCTACTCATGGCGTTGAGTCTGATACAGTACTTTTCGCAGTGTATGACACTAAGCTAAATATATGTATTGCTCTTATTTACACCACCAACCAGCCGCGCTATCACCGCTCCTTGCGCGGCTCCTCCGAAACAAGGTCGGTAGGCTACATAAATGGGCGCGCCGGCAATAGCAGTGTTCAACGCTGGTTTTGACATCATGTTTCAGGATCTTATTGATTTTGTAAAACAAATATTGGTTGGCAAACCCCGTCAAAATGAAAGGTAGATCTCAAAAGTCGTAAATAACCATAAAAATGCACCAGTAAAGTTCTGCTCAATGGAGAACAAGAAATCCTGCTTTAGCTTTATACTGAGATCATAATTCTATGGCGACTCTCTGTAGATCGATACAAAAAAATCCATGCTTTTGTTTAATACCCCTTTTTGCATTTTCATCATATAGTCAGCTCGGATTTTTTGGTGGAGAATATGCCTTCTCTCCAATGCTAAATCCTCCCAAGAGCCGGGGACTCGCGGAACCGTGGTTTTCCGCGTGCTCAAGCGAGTGCGTGGGATGGTGTTTGACGTCGCCATTATACGTTCTATACAATACCGATTTTCGATAGCTTCAAATGCAATGTTATTAAAAGTGTTAGCTAAAACGAATATAAAATGACTTGTTCAATACATGATTAATTCATCCTATATTTAGAGGTACATGCGTAACATCATAAACTTTCGTATCAATTTGTCCTGTGTTATCATGATTTTACGTACAAGCCATTAATGTGAATCGTGCCGTGCACGAGATGTTCTCTACGCTTCTACCTGGTCCGTCAAGAGAAGCTGTTGTTGTTTTGGGCGCGGGCTCGGGGCCCGGTGTATGAGCGCGTCGGTGTCGTTATTGGACGGCAGGTGGGTTAAACATGTGCTGGTGAGCAGCAGCACACCTGGGCACTAAATGCATTGCAAGGAAAGGTTATGTGTGATGTAGAGAGATTCAGCTATAACCCGCAAGCAGTATCCATCACTCAGTCGTGAGTGTGGCGCGTGATGTTGTCGAAGTTGCAGGAACAGCTTGCCTCCATCGCTCGAAGAGAGCAATTTTTTACATTCTTTCCAGTGCATATTTGTGGAGAACAAAATGCCTTGGGGCTAAAAAAAAACAGAGAAACACCGAGGTTTCAGACACTGCTCACACGGTCATTTTATATAGCATTAACTTGTTCTCACTTTAACTTTTGTACTCCTCTTCAATTTTTTTTTTACGGAGAATACCACTTTTTTCATTAAGTGAATACCTTAAGGCCCCAGGATTGTTTTTACAGACATTCCTTTCATGACTTCTAGATTTGGTTGACAACCTATTGGCTGGAGGGATGTTCTCAATATTGGTGACTATATCCTCAATGAAATATGAAGTTACATCACACTAGTAGACCAACTGGCAGGGAAGCAGGGACTGAAATATATGGTTTTGATGCAATTAGGTTGTTGGTTGCTTGTCAGTTTAATGTGCATGAGATAGGTAGCTCAACAATTCCTGCATGATACAAAGGATCCACAAATGTAGATTATAGATCATTGCATCCAGCTCGGAATGTGAACAATTTTTAATGATAATCCTTAAATTGCCGAATGATGGTTTCAAAACATCAAGAAGGCAAATGTGAACACTGGATGAAAATAGCTGTCATCAGTACTCTGCTAAATCCAGGTTTGTTTATTTCCTGTGGAAGAAAACAGTGCATAAATTAAGTAACACCTAACACAAGGGCACATGGTGCACAGAGAACATATCTGTGGTGCATATCATTACCCGTTTTTGTATTGGCGAGTGGATGTCACCTTGGTGCTTTTTGCGATGGGTGTCTTTGCAAGCCATGAGGTAGGTAATTCAAATGTTATATGAATAATTTGTTATGAGTTTTGAGCTAAGATTGCTTTCATCATGACACAACTCGCAGGCTGGTTCACATGTTATGATCATTGGACCATGCAAACACAGCTGTTTGCGTCACCTAGCCATCACTCCATAGCAGCCCAATGCTATTAACTGCAAGGATATCAAAGCAGTATTCCAACCCTGGTATGTCAAGATAGCAAATAGCTGCATTCTGACTTGCCAGTGCATGCTAAGTCTGAATGGCGATGCTGCCCTCAGGTACTGATGCTGCATTGGATGGGGAAAGACAACATGATTGCACAATTTTTGCCACTGTGTAGCATTCATGAGTCATTTTGTAGCTTAGCTCACAGTTGCAAGCTGCACATAAATGCATTAGTGTGGGAGTAGGTAACTTGTTTCTTGGGCTGTGCAAAGTAGATGACATGATGCTGAGTGGCCCATCTGATCAGACTGTGGTTAGTTTGTGAGTGTCATTGGCCAATGCAAGAAATTACTGATTTCCTGCTAGCCATTGCATGGCAGCAAATATTTTCAGGTGTCACAGGGTCCAGGTGCATTTAAATGTCATTCTAAATAATGTCAGTCAGAAAAGCAAGCCATGATGTTCACTGCATAATCAGCAGCAGTAACCTTGCTTGCACTTTTTGGAGCTATTGTCATGCATGGACGGTCTAACACATGTTAGTTTAACATCATGTCTGTCATTGCCATGAAGTGGCGTATAGTTGTATTCACCAAGTCACTTCTTTATCATTCTTGATTGAATACGTGATCAAAGAAGCTGTTTCTAGTGGAAATATATAGCAGAATATCCGTAAATCAGTTATCCCTGTTTTGTGTAAATTTCTGTGATCATGCTGCGTGCAATGCACAATGTTCACATGTCTCCGGCACACTAGTAACATTTTCATATAACACTACCTATGGGATAGATTTGGCAGTGCTGACTACGCAACTTTCGTGTTTCAAGTGCTTTGGCTTGTGCTGTGGCTATAAAGCCTATGAGTCCCGCACAGATCTTTTTTTCCAACGGAGTCCGTCTTCCTCCTCACCCTCAAAGCCGTCTCGCGCCCACCATGGCTCCTGACATTCACAATCCGTACGCAGAGTACCGGCATTTTTTCAGTTCGCCTCAAAAGCGCAATTTTTGCCATAATCCGTTCCTTGATTCGAACTAAGCGGGATCGAACTATCGACCGTTAATCCGACGTAAAGCCGGTTTCGCATGTAAACGCACCTCGGCGAGAGGTTTAACGTCGCATGATCCGTTCCGAGCTTAATTCGAATTACCCTCGGCTGCCCATGTAAACAGGATGATTAATCGCAGACCGGGGCCATGGCGTGCCGGTGCTGCCACAAGCGGCAGGTCTGGACATTATACCGGTGAGGCGTCCGGGCGCTGATAGCGCTCGGGCCGACGCCAGCCAGGCCTCGGCCGGAGCAGTTGTTTCGCCATGCATCGGTCGGGCCGCAAGGCCGTGGCCCTAGCGCTGAGGCTGTACCGCGAACAGCTGCGTCGCCAGCGCCTGCTGCTCGTCTCGCTGCTGCTGGTGGGTGCAGGGCTGCTGCGGATTGCCTGGAAGTCAGACTGGCCGGTGCTGATCGGCTGGAAGGATCGCAGCAGTGTGGTGCTGGAGCTGCGTCGCAGCTGCTTACGAATGCGGCTGGGCGGCACACCGGAGCTGCACGCAGACGTGCGGCGCGTCATGGCGTGGGTGTGCGACCGTGTTGGCGTCCTCCTGCCATGGGACAGCTCCAAAGGTGGCTGCAACAAGACGGTGACGTACCATCGCGGAGGTCGGCTGGAGGAGATGATGAGTCAGTACGGCGTCCTCTTTGCTCACGCAAGACTGCACGGAGTTGCCGCCTACGTAGACTTCGAAACGTGGAAGACGCTGAAGAGATATTTCCCGAACATCTCCTTGCCACCAACGTCGCTGCGAACAGCAAGTGAAAATGCACGGGGAATGCCGCCCTGGAAGAACACCAGCTTTCGCCAGTCCCTGGAGCTGCTGAGATGCCAACCCGAGGCACGGAGCGACGAGCGGAGGTTCTACAGGATCACGGGACAGCCGGATGAACGAGCCATGGACATGTTTCATCTGCTCTACAGCCAGCTCCGCGCGGAGTTCGACTTCCGTCCTGCTCTCCAGGAAGAAGCACAGGAGTTTCTTCGAGGAGCCCGCCACGGCCGGACCTCCGCCACTTACGTCGGGGTCGACATAGGGTCGAAGGATCGACGCAGTGGCCAAGGCGACGAGCCCTGGTCTTTGCTGCCCACCGACTTCTATGCCAAAACTCTGAGGCACTACCGGCGCCGTTTTCCCGACGCGGTCTTCGTCGTCTCTGCGGACGATGCGACGTACGCAAAGCGGATGGTGGAGGGACAACGGCATAGAACCGACCTTGTGCTCGTGAGCAGCCCTATAGCGGCAGACCCCGGTCGGCGGATGGCGGTGTTGGCCGCCTGCAACCACTCTATAGTGACTGTGCCTTCGCGCTTCTGGGGAGCGTACCTGGCCGGTGGTACGGTTGCCGCACCGAGGCGGTGGCCGTTGGAGGAATGGGACAGGTACAAGAGAATAATATTGCAATCCGAACTTGATGGCTGGGATCTCATCGATTGATTGACTAGCCATCAAAGTTGCCCATCATCGATTGATTGTTATCACTTGCCATCATCGATGGATTGACTGGCCACCAAAATCACCGTTGAGTGTAGGATTCGATGCACGTGATATATATATATATATATATATATATATATATATATATATATATATGTATAGATATAGATATATATATATATATATATATATATATATATATATATATATATATAAACATAAGAAACTGAAACCTGGTGCTCACCTATGTCACTCCTGTAGCGAAGCGTAACTGTCATGTGACAGACGCATTTTGATGTCCGATGTGAGTCCGACTTTCCCATAGGATATTTGTTGAAAAGCGATAAGCGGCCAGATGGACTTCAGCACCTGCATCGGCATACCCTTTAGACAAGGCGTGGGAAAGACCCACCTGCACGAGGCACACCGCCACCCACCGCCACCCCTGCACGAGGCACGTCGCCGGCGCCTCAGCGTCTAGCACTTCCCAGGGCGTCCCTGCGCGAGGCGCGTCACTCGGCGCTTGTACATCCGACATGTCGCTCAGCGCCTGTACGCCCGACACGTCGCTTGGTGCCTGCACGTCTGACACGTCGCTCGGCGCATGTACGCCTGACACGTCGCGCGGCGTCTGTACGCCCGACGTGTAGCTCGGCGCCTCTACGCCCAAGATGTCACTCGTTGCCTGTATGTCCGACATGTTGCTCAGCGCCTGTACGCCCGACACGTCGCTCGGTGCCTGTACGCCCGACACGTCGCTCAGCGCCTGTACGCCCGACATGTCACTCAGCGCCTGTAGGCCCGACATCGCTCGGTGCCCGTAGGCCCGACATCGCTCGGTGCCTGTACGCCCGACATGTCGCTCAGCGCCTGTACGCCCGACATGTCGCTCAGCGCCTGTAGGCCCGACATCGCTCGGTGCCTGTACGACCGACATCGCTCAGCGCCTGTACGCCCGACGTGTCGCTCAGCGCCTGTAGGCCCGACATCACTCAGTGCCTGTAGTTCCGACATTGCTCGGTGTCTGTATGCCCGACACGTCGCTCAGCGCCTGTACGCCCGACATGTCGCTCGGCGCCTGTAGGCCCGACATCGCTCGGTGCGCCTATGGGCACCACGCTGGTGATCTGTGCGCGGTTACATGCGGCCGAATAGTGACAGCTGGCTGGACGATGCTGATAACTGATTGGTCAATACCTCAATCATCGATGGCAGCATTGGAATGACGCATTTTCAATATAGCTTTCTTTGCGCGTTGAGATGAATGCTTCAGTGGTACGTAGACCTTAAGCGTTTCCCAAATAGGCGAAATAATCCAGGGAGGAATCGGGTCTCAATCAAATGTTAGTTGCTCCAGACTTCGATAGCATGCGACACGATGTCAATTTTTTGCTCGTGAATGCGACGTGAATCTAAGCTGTAGTTTCGTGAAATAGGTCAGTAGGCGAGAAGGAACAAAAATGGCTAAACCTGCCCGCAAAGCACCGCTCCCCCCCCCCCCCCCAAAGCCGATCACACTATCTGTCCCTCTTATTACCTATCTTGCTTCATCCTGCATCCTCGCGACACCTCGCTTGTCCGGAGCAGGCTGCATACGTCAGCCACAAGTGGGCCGAGAGCCCCGCGGGGAGGAGGACCCCGACTGGGTACTCAGGGCTCATGCGCGGGTTGAAGCCCGGCGGTTGGCCCCTAGGCGCATGCGGGTCTGCTCTACCGTTAGCCATTTTCCTTCATCCCATAGTCCTGAAATGATCATTTCTGGTCGAAAGGGCTCTAATAAAAAACAACAAACAAACCAAATGTCCCCAAAGCCGGCTTCTCCACGAATCTGACCCACTTCCTTCCAAAATATGTGATCTGGAACCCTCAATTTAATAGGAAACGTTCTTCTGATCCGAACAGAACTTTGGGGTAAGCCGATAACCTTGTGTATTCGGCCAGGAAGTGTTTGTTATGGTGTGCTAAGCATAGTTTGTTTTCAAGGGATCAGCGGGTACAGCCAGAGCCTTAGCAAAGTGGAACAGGCTTAACAGGGGCCCAGATAGTGAAAGACCCGCGCCGAAAATGAATCGCCGGATATGGCCCATAAATACGAGTGTTCTTGTAATTTTTAATTTTAGCCCGTAGAACTGAAACAGAACCCGGAAGATACCGTCAGATCAATTTTGCTTGAATTTTAGAGTCAACAAACTGAAGGAAATGTACTCGGTGGTCACATCTCGGCTGGACTACCTCATACGCAGCGGTGACCCGCCGCACACGACGCCGACAGGAGGGAGAGACCCACCCTACGCGCCCGAGCAGCACCTCTCGTACTCCTTCCAAGGCTTATCCCCGCAACACGATCTGCGAGCGACTGGCCGGCGCCACCGTGACGCACCGCCCCGAGCCGTGATTGCTTCCCTCACTCAGACATGGGTCATCGCTCCACTCGCCTTACATGCTGACACACTGACCCGGGGGCATTGTCCTGCAGGAAACATGCGTTATATTGCATGAATTTCGTCGCTAGCACTGTTTATTCTAAAGTGGCCTATTGCACTCTTTCAAAACGGATAGAATGCAAAAGTTTTCCCAATACTTAAAGCTGGGCTCTACAGAGATGGCATGCACCACGCGAATGTAGATGCTGGATCGAAATGGGCCACCATTTTGTGTCAGCATAGTCAAGCCACGTTTGTCTGGAAATACGCAACATTCGGTCAGAATCGATTACTGGTAAAAATTATGTGACGCAGTTTTGAACTTGCGCGCCCGCAAATCTTGGCAACAAAAACCTTGATGCTAGCCGTCGCGGCCTAAGTAGGCTGGGGAGCGTCGCCCGCGGCTAACACTGCGCCACGTGGCTAACGGGCCGACGAAGATCATGACGCTCTTTGAAAGTACCTTCAAGAGATTTGTGACATAAAATCGTACATTTAGAAGGTAGTCCGGGTATGTTTTCCACCTATGCGATTTTCATGTTGATGATAGGGACGATGGTTTTTGCCTTGACAGCACCACGAAGTAGTGGTGGAATTTGGTAATAGAGCGAGAGGAGTTCAGGTAGAATCTCCATTTTTTATTCGTATCCTTCTTCAGTCGGAAGCATTTTTTCACGACCGTCGTGCTCGCGCGTACGGCCCCCTCACTTGGTGTTACTTGAAGTGACCAACGCCGTGCGGTTTTACGTAAACTACAACCCCAGCCATTGCTGTCCTTGCTCCCGATATTACGAACGCGCAGGCTCATACATTTTGATGTTATTTATTTCACTAGTCAATTCTGCAAATGACTGAACGTTCTCAGGCAATTATAGACGGCTTTGTTTATGTTTGAACCATTTCGACTCGCTCTATTCAACACTGAAGAATCCCCTTGTCTTTTCGGGTAAAGAAACCTTTTGAGTAGAACATTAGGGGGCACATTATTGTTCCCGGTCAAGGGCTGAATGGCCATTCCGTTCCAACGCAAAGCATCTTCTGTCTGCCATTCTGGTGACGGGCCGAGATCCCCTACCTGATCCAGAGGCCCTTAGAGGGTTACATTACATCAAATTGGTTCCCTCCCTGGCACGGGAGGCCTTTTGACCTGCGCATATGAACGTAAAAATCCCAATCCATGACATCAAGCCAAAATTCAATCAATCCGGTTTCGTCACGTTCTGGGCTTTATCTCGCCAGTCGGTCGGTGAATGGGATTTTAGTATAATCGAATGTTTATCCTAATGCTTTACTAGCACGAGATTGGCGAACAATGCGTGCTTCTTAAATTACTGATATTTGTGAAACCAGGGCTGTTAAGCCATATTCTCCGCGGCAGTATTTCAAAGCAAGTATGAGCGTGACTTCAAATATTTCAGGATATCACTCATTTACGTTTGAAGTTGACAATTACTAGTATCAAGTTGTATTGGCAATCACTGAGGACACCATTACTCGTAACAAACTGCTTTAGTATTTGTACTGTGATCTCTTTTGTAAAACAAGCATTCCACCTGAATGTGCTTTTCAAACACTCATGAAACATTAGAATAGGCTCTTGTCGTTTGATTGTCATTTTGCGACCAGGCTTAACTTAAAAGAAACTTAATGCGAGCTGATTCAAGGTATTATCTACTGCTGCATAGCATGTTCTCTGCGAATGGTTTTGACCGCTGCCCGTTCACCAATTGCAAAGGGTGCGGTGTGTGATCGATACGTCGAGGGAAGCGTAGCGTGTCATGACAGCAGCTGCCGCTATCCTAACATCGATCCAGCAGCGCCGCGCCAGCAACAGCTGACAAAAGCTGACAGAAGCCTCGCCCGCGGTGTCCGCAGCTACCGTCATCACCCCATCGTTGTGAACACTACAGGTCGGAAGCGCGCGTTTTTGCTGCCTGCGCCGTGCCCTCGCCACTGCCGTAGCGTGCCGACGGCGGGCGACCGTCGGCCGCAGCCATGGCGTGGCGGCGATCCTCCCGGCTGCGCGCCTCCACCGACAGTGTGGCGTCCGGCGACACGGCCCGTCTGCGCCAGCTGATCGGCGAGGAGCGCCGGCTGGCGTCGGAGGAGGCGGCGCACCTGGCGCAGCGGCTCTCGCAGGCGGAGCGGCTGCGCACCGGGCGCGTGCTGGCCGTGCGTCACTCCGCCTGCCTCGTGGCCGCGATTCGGGCGACGCAGCCGGCGAGGCTGGCCGCCGAGAAGCAGCGGCGTCAGGCGCTGCTGGGCTCGTCGCTCAGCGAGGAGCTGTGCCAGCTGGAGGACGAGCTGAGCGCGGCGCGGCGCCAGCAGGCGGCGGCGCTGCTGGCGCGCTGGCGTCGCCGGCTGACGCGCGGCGACCCCTCGCGCCTGCAGTCGGTGCAGGAGGAGCAGACGACGCGGCTGGCGGAGCTGGCCGCCGAGCAGGCGCAGCTCGAGCAGGAGATCTTCCAGACGGCGGCGCCGCTGGCGTGCGAGCCGGCGCTCGAGACGCCCGCCGGCGTGGCGCCCACCTGGCGCTGGCTGGCGCTGCTCGATCCGGCCACTCAGCACGAAGTGAGCGACAACTGCGCCGTCGTCGACTGCGCCTACATGCAGCGGCTGGCGGCCGTGTGGGCGCGCCATGGCTTCTGCGGCGGTCCGGCCGACTTTGACCTGGCGCGGCTAGCCGGCTTCCTCGCCAGCGTGCAGTTCTGCCCGCACGACGCCACCAGCTGCTGGGCGCACGTGGAGCGCGTCTACCCGCCGCTGACGCCCGGCCGAGACGAGCTGATGGCCGACCTGATGGCGCGCCTGCGGCCGATGCTGAGCGAGCGCCAGCTGGCGGCGGCCCGAGCGCGCCGCCGTCGCTGGGCCTCGGCGCTGGCGGCGCACACGGCCGCCGTGCACGACTGGCGCCTGCAGAAGGAGGTGCTCGGCCGCGAGCTGGAGGCGCAGGTTCTGGCCTGGCTGCAGACTCAATGCCAGCATCAGGAGGCGCAGCGTGAGAGAGCCATCACCCAGCAGCGCCACCAACAGCTACACGAGAAGGTCGTCGCCTGGCGCGAGCGTTGCATGGATGAGGTGCGCCAGCGGGACGCTGCAGCCGCGCAGAAGGAGGCGGAGGTGCGGGAGCAGGCTCAGGCGGAGCTGGCGCGCGAGAAGGCGCGGCGTGGCCTCGAGCGCCAGCGCGTCGTCGTCTTCCAGGAGAGGCGTCGCGAACGTGAGCGGCAGCGGCGCGAGGCGGACGAGCAGCGGCGCGCGGCGCTTACGGAGCAGCGACGAACCGAGGCGACGCACCAGCAGGAGCGCGTGCGGCTGCGCGACGGCCTGCGCGCAGAGCGACTGCGCGAGCAGCAGCAGCGCCGCCAGCAGCTGGCCGAGCGGGAGGCCGAGCGGCAGCAGCGGCTGGACGAGCTGCGCGCTGAAGTACGCGTGGAGGCGGAGCGGGATCCCGCGCGGCTGCTGGCCGGTACGCTGGCCACGCAGGCGCGCCGCGGCCCGGCCGAGTCACCGCCGCCGCCGGCCGCCGCCGCCAACCACTCGTTCTGGGACAGCCAGCTGCAGACCGACCGGCGGCTGCGCCTGGAGGGCCGCCTGCGCGAGGCGGGCCTGCTGGACACCGGCTACGCCCGCGACGTGCTGCGCGCGCTCTCTGGCGAGGCGCAGCCGCACCTGCGGCCGGCGCACGACTGGAACGGCACTGGCGACGGATAGAGCGGTCCCCGTCGGCCAACTGCCGACTGGACTGGAATGGCTGGACTCAGCCGTGCAGCTGGAACATTGACACTCATTGTGCAAATTGTCTTAGCAACGAAAGGACAGTTTTGAGCATGCCGTGTGCCGGGAGTCAGGGAAAGCGCAATATCAAAACGCTGGATTGGTCGACGTACGCTCTGGCTTTCCAATACATTCTGTAAGCCGTGAAGCATGTTGTGTTATATGACAATGATGTATGTCACATATGGCCACTTTTATGTATTATTATCTATTACCCATCAGCCATTCCTATTTCATGAGTACTGCGCATGACAAAACGGCGACCAGGCATACAGAAGGCCTGGTCGTCCGGGTTTTGATCTTCCGAGCTGGCCAACTGGGTTGCTGGAGCGACGCAGGCCGGCGGTGGTGGTGGTGAGGGTGGGGGTTGGAGCGACGCAGGCCGGCGGCGGTGGTGGGGGTGGGGTTTGGAGCGACGCAGGCCAGCGGCGGTGGTGGTGAGGGTGGGGTTGGAGCGACGCAGGCCAGCGGCGGTGGTGGTGAGGGTGGGGTTGGAGCGACGCAGGCCAGCGGCGGTGGTAGTGAGGATGGGGCTGGAGTGACGCAGGCCAGCGGCGGTGGTGGTGAGGGTGGGGTTGGAGCAACGCGGGCCAGCGGCGGTGGTGATGAGGATGGGGGTTGGAGCGACGCAGGCCGGCGGCGGCGGTGGTGAGGGTGGGGGTTGGAGCGACAGCAGGCCAGTGACGGCGGTGGTGAGGGTGGGGGTCGGAGCGACGCAGGCCAGCGGCGGCGGTGGTGAGGATGGGGCTGGAGCGACGCAGGCCAGCAGCGGCGGCGGCGGCGGCGGCGGCGGCGGTGGCGGTGGCGGTGGCGGTGGCGGCGGCGGTGGCGGTGGCGGTGGTGGTGGTGGGGTGGGGTGGGGGTGGTGCGGGATTAGATTAACCCGTCTATCTCGGCCACGTTTACGGGTCGAGATATCTCGGTCGCTCACGCCGGACGTTTACCCAAGCCAGTCAACAGTAAAGTGCCAACACGCCCGGTGGTGGGCCGGGCTTTTGCGTGTAAGCGTTTGTGCCGCTTGTTGGCACTGGGCGGCGAAACGGTTTGGCAATGAGTCGGATTTGTGGTTGCTGCGGTTAGTTACCTTGTGCAAGTATGTGCCTACACCCCGTGGATTACCAACTGTTGCCTACAAATTACTGCGAGTGGAGAATTGAGTAGAGTTGGAGAATTAAACGCACATATGACCGGGGACGAACAAGTAAGAACTCGACCAAAAACGCTTTGTGGGGAAGAAGGTTTGAGTAGGCGTGCTAGTGAGCCCGAATCGTAGCAGGAAATATTACTGTCAAGCGATAGGTATACACAATTTGGAGCATCTGATGACGGCAAGACGCCATTTGTGATGTCGGACGAGAGAGTTCGTTGAGAGCAAGCATGACTGTTATCCGAAACCGAGACGCCAATGGCTACATCCGCTTTTGAGAACGTATGCAAACAGGCCTCTGAATGCATTAGAGGGCCAGCATTGCGTGATGCGTCATTTATTTGAACGCTATGCCGGCTGAGAGCGGCCCACCCTCCGGCTTCGCTAGTCTCCCCGAAATGCTTGTAGTAGGTCGTTTAAGTTCTCCAAATTTCTCGAAATATGTGTTGTCTACGTGACGTTGAAGCTTCGGGTACATGCCACGCACATGGTTGGTTCCAGGGCCTTATGCCCGTCAGGAGAGATTTCTAGTAAAGTTCGGTGATGCTTGTGATGTAAAGGTGATGCAAAGATGATTATCTTTCCGGGATGATGCCCGCTGATGCCCGCCGACTTGCATCTAAAGGTAGTGACAACACCGAAATGGTTATTGCAAAATTACAAAATCGACATGGTCAAAAAGCGCGGCGTTCGCACACAGGGTCAAATCCATGACGGGTCAACAGTTCACGTATGTGAGAGATATGTGCGGTAATCTAAGTGCAAAGCTTTGCACTTCAAACGATAAGCACAAAGACGAGCGATATCTATGCCGACAGAGGCGTGCTCGGGTTTTGCGAACTGGAGCCGGCCAGAGGAGTAAAGCTTTGAACCTAGGCCAGCACTATTGTGAAATCGGTAGGCGTAGTACGAATAGGTAACATGGGAAGATATCCGCACATGTGAAGCTTAAAGAAGGAAAATAAACAGTTTGCATACATGCACTGCCGGGGCTGTAAGTATCATCAAATCATAAAACCAGGCCTTAGCATGTCATTGGGAACTTCAGGCCTAAAACATAACGTCGTGATCCAGCCCTGAATTATGTGCAGTAATTAGCACCTTGAAGAAGGCTATAAAAGGGGCAAGTCCAGGAATGAGCAATGCGTGGGATTGCCGCACAGGAAGGCCACGAAAAGCGGGCCTTTAGCTGACAGTGGCGGTTATTGGTCACGCTCCAGTCCCGCTCTCCCTTTATTTGAAAAACTGAACACGCCTATGGCACCTTTCCATAATATTTTGTGGTCCCTATACGTCATACGTCATACGTCACCATACGTCATACGTCGCCACAGGTCATACGGCGCCATGCGTCATACAACGCCGTACGTCATACGTCGCCGTACGCCGTATGTCGCCGCACGTCATACGTCGCCACACGTCATGCGGCGCCATGCGTCATACAACGCCGTACGTCACACGTCACCGTACGTCATATGTCGCCACACGTCATACGTCGTCACGCATCAGCAAATAGCACCATTGTGCTTGACAAAACCACGCGCTTGTCGTTGATATTCCCTTTTTGCCATGTCGGTAGGCAATGTGACACCGCCTATGTCATAACCTCAACTTTTGCCTGTTGTTTTCTTTTAAAACGACGTCAGATACGATCACATTTGTTCTGCACGCGACGAACCAAAAGTTTTTTGTAATTTCTGTTTCTAACCTATTTTACTTCTGCTATACATTTAAAAAACGATTTTGAAGATCTTTTGTGATACACAAGTCTTGAAATAATTATGTAACGATCTGTGGTGGCTTCGTTGATATTGGTTGACAATGCTGCCAGCCGTGCCGGATAAGCATGCATTAAATTTCCTCTCTTGTCCAGTGTTGTCCCTATCACACATTCTTGAGATTATATAAACGCACATCTTGCCAAGAGGAACCCAAATGTTGGGTGAATTTCCGGAAGGGGAGGGGGTGCGAAATCCCACCTCCCTGCTATCGCCGGGAGTATGGATATATGGATAACAGAAGACATAACCGGAAAGGGGTCAAGATATGATTGATTTGGATATGATTGATTGGTTGATTACAATGGTCTGCACTTCTAACAGTCTTCTGTTTCGATTCTTTGTGAAGCATTGAGCCTGCTCAGGTAGCCGCACAGGCATGCAGCCAATGGCAGAAAATCCCTTGGTGACGTCAGAGCATGCATCAGGGTAACCGTTAGCCAGGCCGAGCACGGCTTCAGTCCCTAGCGCACACTGCTTTACACATGCAGTGCTATGAGCTTCACTAAATGCATTGGCTAGGAATCTTCGGCTGGATGATCCGGTTCCTGAAGATGTTTGGAACGCTGCATTCGGTCCATACGACGTCTCTGGCATCGTTCTCGCGCTCTTGCTGGGGCTGAGCAGGGCATACCGCCAGCGGTCCACACTCGGGGCACCTGCCAGCGGGGTCATCTGGCCCGACTCTGATGACGGAGCGCGAGCGAGGCGACCACCAGGAGCCTCCACATCCACATCATTATGATGCGGGTATGGACATACAGGCAGTCATCTGGATATGCGCGGTCATGTAGCAGTCATTACCATCATCATCATCACGGTCGGCTGCTGTCGTAGTCAATCAAACGTTTGCATCAAAAGGTATGTTGTTAATAAAGAACAACTTATGCCCATTTGTATTGGAGTGATTTTGAGTTAGTTTTGCCTCTTGACGCCTCGCTGCTCCATATTGACGGAGATGAAAAAATGAACTAGTCTGCTCGCTTTTTCTCTCGGACAAACTTCATGCATCGAAACATGAAAGAACTGGATGTCATAGCCTCACCGACGCCAGTGGTCTACAGCGGTAGCTATTTTGTAGAGACACATACCAGTGCCACATATCATAAATTGGAACGCACGCCGTTTTTCAGCTGAGCGTGAGAGAACAACGGAAAGTCTGATCCATCTACAACAAGAGCTCACGCGAAGCTGTCCGGCGGTATGGTGTCTTCAGCAGGCTGAGTCCTTTGACTTGCTCCGAGATAACAGTGCTTTATATGGCGGCCACCCGCTGCGGAGGATTGGTTGAGCGGCCACCCACTGGAGGATTTGTTGAGCGGCCACCCACTGTGGAGGATTGGTTGAGCGGCCACCCACTGTGGAGGATTGGTCGAGCGGCCACCCACTGTGCAGGACTGGTTGAGCGGCCACCCGCTGTGGAGGATTGGTTGAGCCTGCTGCGAATTTACGGACATCAGACGAGAGCCAGCTGGGAGACGCCGTATGGCATTGTGACTCCTTGAGGGAGCGTCAAGGACAGGGCAGCGACCATTTGCAGGCATTCATCGCCGTCCGCGGCACAGTTTTTGCTTGTTTTTCACGAAGGCGAGCGAATGGGGGACTGGCGGGAGTGCTTTTGATGCTTCTTCGCTCTGCCCTCAATAACAGTCATGCTCTGCTTCAATACCTCAAGTGTTTCTGCTCAGATAAATGACTGGAGCGGTTTCGACCGCCATGGTGGCAGTGTTGAAAGGTGTAATCATGATGCACAGCCATACCTCGGGCGTTCCGACCACGATAGTGGCAGTGTTTGAAAGGTGTAATCATGATGCACAGCCATACGTCGGGCGTTGTCGTGCGGCGTCGCAAAAAGAAGATGATGGTCCATAAACTTTTGCATACCTCCGATAAACTACGTCCAGTACTGAGTACAACGTAAGCCTGCTCTATCTAGGTCAACTCGCATAAGCGGCACTCTCATATAGACACAGTCTGTTCATTTCGCCTTTCTACTTCTTCACTAATCTGATATATCGGGGTATTTCAGCACGTCTTCATTGACAGGACTGGGGTTCGGAAGATATACGCACCCGTCTCCCCCTGTTGTGATGTAAGGACTGCTGTCTTGGTAGCCATGGGGTGTGCGAAACTATAGCGCAGCACGGTTGACGCGACCATGAGTTTTTAAAGATTCCGTCCGAGCCTTTCGGTCGGATGCATTTATGGGATAAGTTCCCCAGCTGGGCAGTACTGGTTTTGCGAGCTCAGAACCGATCGTACAATTCCGGGTTAAAGGCAAAACTTTACGGCGATGCCGCTCGGCACGGCCCATCCATGCCGTTTGGCGTTAGCTGGTCGTTGGCGCTGTCGTTGTCACCGGCCGCAGGCTGTCCCAGTCGGAGACAAATAGCGAACACCTACAGCGGCTCAACCCCCCCCCCCCCCAACAGGATCGGGAATCAAGTGGAAGACGCTCTAACCAGGCGGTGTGGCTTCTATCTGGTTGTACGTACGACAACAAGGGTGTCGAGGAATGTAATTAAGAAGTTATGTGCAATGTGTTCCAGAAGGAAAGAAATATTGGGGTCCGGTAGATCAACTTTTGCCGAGAAATCTGACCATGAGCATAGCACAGCATGGGCGCAGCACAGCACAGCACAGTTTCCTTAATAAGCGAATGTTTTTTGTTTTTGTTTTTTACGACGTTGAACCCCTACCTCCTGGCAGGCTGGACGTCGGCTACTTTAAATATGAGGCTCCCAACTTGTCAGAACGAAACACAAAATTTCTAGGCCCTTCATGCTTACGTTAACTTCCAAAACTTGTCAAAGCCTTGGCCACATTATTTTCTACATTAGAGATCAATTCGGTAACCCGTGTCCTCTACCCTGTCCTTTCAGCTATCCACATGTCTATTAAGGAAGTCGTACAAGTTCAGTTTTTATTTTATACACACACACACACACACACACACACACACACACACACACACACACACACACACACACACACACACACACATCGGTGGGGTGATATATATAGATATATATATATATATATATATATATATATATATATATATATATATGTATATATAACAGAATTAACCTTTTTTCCACTTCTGACAACCTTCATTAGACAAAAAACAGCGTTACTTTTCGCTGAACACATGCGGTCAATCTCCTAAAATATTTCCTGCGAACTTCTTCCAATTCTTCTTCCCCAGGAACATGATTTGGGAATCTACAAAATATGTTTTAACACTAATTTTTTCAAGTTTGATATCGAGGGCGGGCATTGACCAAAATCCCCGAACATCAGCTTATGAGGGCAGGCTAGGTCAACCTCATCGACTCAGACCCCCTCCCAACTGAGTTAAGAAAGTGACCGCTCAACGTCAACGCGCCACTGCCGATGCTGCTTGGAAGTGATCCTGAAGACACGGCCTCACTCGAAGATGCATTCACAGACTCCCACATATTTACGTGCCAGCTGACGCGATGTTCCCGCGAGCTCGTGCCCACACGTGCGGCCCAACAGACAGCTGGGCCCGCCCGAAGGGAGGGAATGTTTGCTACAAAACCAGCCGTGGGAGGGAGCGCCGCGCCCCACGAAGCCACCCATCACATCCTGCCTCATCTGGGAGCTTGCAGACTGTTTGGGCGGGAGATCCATCCCAGCCAGAGGCGTGCCCAGCACGCCGCGCCAACCAGCTCTGCCAAACGGCGTGCGACGTTGGGTTTGCATGAGGCACGTTCCCATTTTTCGGTCACGAAGGCGTCGCATCAAAATGCTGCATGGCGGTGACTGGAATTTCCCACCGCCAACGCCAGCTGAATCACTGGGCGCCGGCACTTCGTCACGAACTCCAGGCCGCTCGCACGTCCGCTCGTGTTCGTCAGCGGTCGAAATGCATCACCCGAGCCACGCAGCAGCGTGTGTCCGCTCCGAGCGGTCACCTTGCCGCGCCGCGGTAAAGCACGGTGCGCCACTGCGCGTCACGCGCTCGCCAGCGCTCGCCGCCGCGCTTGTTGGCGCCCGGTTGCGCGTGCTGCGGCAAGATCGCGATCAGATGGAGACGGGTGCAGCGCTGGTTTGGCTCCTGCTGACGGCGGCGCTGCACGCTCGGGCCGCCCCCGCGCCCAGGCTTAAAGGTGAGGTTGAGTCTGACGCCCCTGCGCCCAGACTGAAAGCTAAGTTCGACTTTGGCTTCCGGAGCTCAGACTGAAAGGTTGGGTCGCCAGTGCCGCCCGGAGACCGGACTGAAAGGTAAGGTCGCCAGCACCGCCCGGGCACCAGATTAGAAAGTAACGTCGCCGGTGCCGCCGGGAGACCGGACTGAAAGAACATCGCACCCGTCACCCCGGCTGTGGAGGAGCGGCGCCCGGATGTCGCACGTGTCGCAGCCATGGCCTAAATTTCAGTGTCCACCTGTCACTTTACCCGTGATCCGCATCATGGCTGTTCGGTGGCTGCATAATTAATACGTGGCGTACGATGTCATTACACATATGACTGAAGTGAACCATTGGCTCAGCATTTTGCGCGAAATTCGCGATAATGGCAAGTACATCTGTCTAATGTGAATAACCTACTGTCATACCATGCGAACGTAATGTAACTACTTCCCAGGCCTTCGCCATGCCGTTTTGGGATAATCTTTGAAAGTTTCTTTCGATTGCGAAGGCTTGCAAACTATTACCATAATGCCATGGCGTAAAGTTTCGAAAAGATTCTGTCAAGAGCGAGCAGTAAAAACCGACATCCTCATAGACTACAATATTTTCAAATGTAAGTCATGTGACTTGACGAGGAAAGCGGCTAGTACCATTGCCGAAGCAGGTTAAACGATTCTACAAACGGGAAGGGGCGAGGCTGCTACCAGCAGGGTCCGCTCACCTGCGGGGACGTTGTCAGCCTTGGCACGCCAAAGGAACACGGAGCTTGGTGAACGTTCCACGGTGAAAAAGGCAAAATAACCAAAAATCCCGAAAACAGGAAGTAAGCACACTGCTCCCGTTTAAGCCGAATGTGTTTGCTGTTCCGGGTTTCGAAAAAGACGTCCAAGAAAAACTCGGACAAAGCTATGACTAATGTCAGCAATGAAACGCGCACTCGAGGTCTCTAACAATGACAATCCAATAAATATGTTTTGAATCCATGCTTCTGTGTAAATGCGAATACAGCTCAAGGGACAGCAGTAATGGTACCAGTCAGCGGGGCGGACACGATCAGTACGTGTGACAAATAATTGGGCGACCGTAACAAACTAAGCCCTCACAGAATGACCAGGCCCCACAAGGTGTTGAACCAGATTTTCTATGATCCGTTATACACTACCATATCCACCACATGCATATTCACTTATTATCCATCGCCAGGGCCTGGGGTCTGGGGCCTCCCTACCAAGGCCCGCATTCTTTATATGTCACCATAGACGGCTCTGGACAGAGAGCTCAAAATTGGCGTGATGTGCTCTCGTCAGGCTCCGTCCCTTCCTTAAGAGAATCCTGGCCATTAATGTTCCCTGGCCATTAATGTTACAAGTGCCATCACTGCCAAAGAAGAAAGGCCTTGGGCCCCTGGGTCCAAGAGTGAGCACTCTGGATACCGACGGATATAGGAACCTGGAAAGATCACGGTTCAGTACTGACGGGAAGGAGTTTGATCAATCTATGCATGTGCTAGATTAGATACATGTGTTATTTGTATCTGAAGACTAGAGACAAATTGTAACACCTTACGGAAAATCAATAACCACAGCTGCCTCCCCGATTTCGCCATTGGGACCAGGCTATACTTAACCACTGAATTGCTAATGACGTGGAAATAGGAAAAACGCAATTCGTTTTATGGAGGTTTGGCTTTATAGCCGCTCATTTTATGGAGAGTTTGCTGTTTTTTTATCCATGCTCCGGCTGTGAAGGACAGTATTATGCAGCCGACTTGCAGTTAGATATCTGCCAGACACTGAAAATGTGAACCTCATCAGGGATTCCAACCCGGATCTTTGGAAGTTGTGTCCAACCCTCCTTCTAACTAAGCTAATGCAGTTCCAATACCGGGTACAGACGTTATTCATGAACGTGTTCATTAAAAACACAAATGTAAAACAAAGCCAAAGCATCTATCTGCACAGCGGCTGCATAATGAGGCCTTTCGCAGCCGGAACATGAAAAAAACGCATAATGTTGATTTGTTTGCACACATTGGTGCTAAAAACAGGGTTCACGCCCACCTTAGTGCTTTTTTTCCATAGGAATGTCTCAACTTCTGTCAGCTGTCATTGGAATGGTGTAAATGAGATTGAGCCGAACTTAAATCTGAAGGGAACAGTTTTACCTGGCCTGAAAATTATGTTTTTCAATAGAACAACGTGGAAAACATTCATTGTACAAATAAACCTAGATGTACGGAGAAAATCCCTTTTAAGGAAAGTTTCGGAACATGTTTTTCTTCCCTCAGTGGATGCACTTATGTTGGTGGCTCACGACGCTCATAACCCATGCCTCCTCGACCTCCCATGTCTACTCGACCCATTAATGTAGGAGCAAATCAGAAAGTAATGCCTTGGATCAGAAAGTATTGCCATGGGTGCCTCAGAGTCGGCTCCTTCCATGCTTCGCCATAGGGCTAATGCGAGCTCGGGTGGAGAGGGTCGATTTGACTCACGAAGGCTCTTCTATAATAATTTCCGAGTGGTGCTACGTGGCGGCGTCAAACTTTTCATGGCTGTAGGCAACTGAATAGCGGATTTTTGTGTGCAAAACATTAGATGCGGCCTGCACGTTTGCTGAGGTATAACAGGTCAAACCAGACCTTGGCTGTCAGCGAAGGCAATTTCTTGGGAATCGCTCATTTAATGATTGCCAACTAAGGGATTTTTAGACGAAGCGATTGCACCTCTGGAGAGTTTTTTTGTATGTGCTCAGAAGAGGTATCTCGGCTCAAGACGGTTAGCGTGAGGAGGTCGGAATCGCAACTTTGATGACCACCCAACCTGGAGTTCAACGACCTTGTTTAACCTTATTTGGCCCCGCGTGTCATGGCCTAGGAGCCTCAAAGGGGACGAAAGTGAGTTGTAACATGAGGGCCAGCATGCATTGTGAATTTGGGTGTATCTCCTCTCTATCTCCTCTCTCGCTCTCTCTCTCCTCCTCTCTCCTCTCTCTACATCTCTCTCCCCCTCTCCTCTCTCGCTCACCTCGTCCTCTCAATCTCTCTGCTCTCAGTCTCTCTCCCCCTCTCATCTCGCTCTCTTCCTCTCTCTTTCCTCTCCCCCTCTCTCCCTCTCCCCTTCTCTCTCCCTCTCTCTTTCTCTCTCTCTCTCTCTCCCCTCTCCTCCTCTCTTCCCCTCTCCTCTCTCTCTCCTCGCTCCCCTAACTCTCCTTCTCTTTCTTCCTCTCTCTCTCTCTCTCCCTCCCTGTCTCTCTCTCTCTCTTAGTTTCTTTAGATATCCAGTGGTCAAATTGACCCCCTACACCCGAGCTGCGCTATTCCACGGGCACCCGGGCGCATCTCAATGCTTGACATTCTCAGAAAGTGGGGGTGCAACGGCACTCACAAACTCGCCGTTCCCACGCCCATCCTCTATGCTACGTAAAAGGGAAGTTTGTAGGTGCTTTAGGCACCTTTATATTTTGATAAGATGGCTCAACTTTTGCACGCGTTCAATCGGACCGTCCAGCGACGGACACCGCCAACGGAACGAGCAAAACAAACAGTCGGTATTGAGGTGGCACCCTAGGGGATGTTGGTCAAGTGTTACCGTGTGCCGCACAGATGCGTGGGGGGGGGGGGGGCAGAAATGTGAGAATGTGTTGCCTTAGCAAAAGCTTGAGCTGCTGGATTTTTGCGTTTGATTCCCCGGCGCATCGATAGACGCTCCGCGAGGAACACGCGCGCGTGCTGCTGCTGAAACGTAGATACTGAGAGGGGGATAGACGACACCACAGAAGCACCGTTCCAGGAGTCTACATCGTTCGGCGTTGTCCTCTCCTGTTGCTTTCTTGTGTCGTCTAATTCTCAATTTGCTGATCTGATAATCCCTGAAATTTTGCGAACGTGCCGGTTTCTTCCCGAGACATTGTAAGACGTCTTGGAAAACAGCCGGCCGATAAGTGTCCGTGAAGTTAGCTAAAGTCATGCCATTTGAAGTGTGTCTCACCAGGAAAAGCTGTCAGACTCCTCAAGTCACGCCCGGGGTCGTTGTCGGTTTACTGGGTTCTGTCCATTTCGGAAGACATATAATGCTTACAAGCCCAGGTAGATATAGGGTGTATTTAAACTTGTGCTTAGTATTCTTGTACACATGCAAGGATAACTGTGTGATCCTGCATGTCAGGGTAAACGACTTCAACCAGGAGATATCAGTCGCCGTAAATATTACGTGAATAGGGCGATGACGACGAGTCCCGAGACAAGACGAGACGAGACGAGGCGAGTGTATATATATATATATATATATATATATATATATATATATATATATATATATATCACTAAGTAGCCGAATGTAACTAAAAGTGGGGTACAGATGGTCCTTTCCCATCTCTGCCCATGGACTGGACGCGAATGCCGAACACCAGCGCCACTTGACACTTGGCTGCTTATCATGCGACATCGTCTCATCACACATGTCCTCAGGTTGATAACCGGACACGGTGTTGATTGTTGAAACTGCATAGCGGAAGCAAGACCTTTGGAGAACCTGGGGACGCAAAGGTGCCCAATGACCAATGCAGTGCACATGTCCTCTGGTAAGAAACCGCAGCCATCAAGAAGCACTAGGAATGGCGCGCCGTGCCTCCAACTCTGCTTGTTCAAGCAACTGACCGTCCCTCTTCCCCCCCCCCCCCCCTCTCCTGCCGCCAGATGTCATGCCGTTCCGCTGCGATCGAGGCGCCATCTGGATGGAGGAGTGCAGCGAGTGTCGTTGTCAGAGTGGGGACCGCGTGGTGTGCACGCACGTCCCCTGCCACCCACCGGATCCACCGGAAGCACAGGAGCCAGAACCACAGCCAGAGCCGAAGCTTATGGAGCCGAGGCCGGAGCCAGGTCGGAAGCCGGAGCGGGAGCGGGAGCGGGAGCGGGAGCCGGAACCGGAACGGCCGCCGCGCTGTCACCCAGTGGACCGTGTCGGCGGCTGCGGTCGGGACCGTCCGGACTGCCCCTGCCCGCCGCCAGAGAGCGGTGTCGGCCGCCGCTGGAGTTTCCTGGCCGCCGTGCGCCGGCTGGGGCTCCGGCCATAGGGCTGCGGGCCAGGCACGGCTCCCAGCCCCGCCGCCCCCGCACCAGCGCCGCGCCGGGCTGTAGCTGACGGCTGGCATCGGGCCGTCGCCTCTTCCGAGCATCGAGTCTCTCTGCAAGCGGCACATGTAGCGATGGCTCAGCGTGTGCAGCATGCCAATGCTTGGGCCGAGGTATGGTGTATGCCGATAGCAGCGGGTTCGCGATCAAAATGTGACTTGGGTAGCCAAACGTCGGGCGCGCGCCAGCGAGCAGGGGACGTTGCGGACTTGTGTCTAAACCACGAAGATGGGTAAACGGCGGCCGGCGTTTGTGAAAAAGAGCCGGATGATCAAATCTGAAGGGCATGAAACATGCATTGTTCGTGTGTGCGCGCGGGAGTGACTGGACCCTCGATGTAGTCACTCTGGTGTGGAGTGATGGTTCAGCCAGTCTTTACTGGTACGTGAAGTTTTATTGGATTGAAGCGGTCTCGATGGCTGAATATTTTTATGTTTTGCTCTGTGTGACGCCCAGTTCAGATGTATTACATGAAGTCAGGCGATGTAGTTTGTGAGTATCCGACACAAGTACACGCCTGTGAGCGTTTTAAGAGCATTTCGGTTTGTCTGATCTTGGCGCGCACACTGCATGAATAGCGTTCCTCATGGTTTATAAAAGCCGTGGGCTCACATTCTTCATCCCGAAGTCTACCGTACATTGATAAATTGTTTCGCAGCCCTGGGATACAGCAGTCAGATCTACACGGCTTATGGAGTGTCCAGTGGAAATTTCATTATTATATTATTCAATCTTCCGCTGTCGCTTTTGTCAAACAGCCCGTCACCGCGTGTCAATCAGCATGGATCGGTTCATGAAGAAACTTTTATTTTGCAGAAACTTGCAACCTGATTGTGACACGGTGCAAACACTTAAAGGTTGGCTCTAACAAAGCAATCTATGCAGCGCCACGACGCCAGCCGATGACTATCCATTTACGTACATACGTGCCCACTCAGCACGCAACTTCGTTACCATTGCACAGAGCACAGCTAGACGGAGGTAGCCTAACCGCTGTTCCAACTTTGTTCTCCGCAAACAACACTAGTTGCCGACAACCCTACGCGACACACGAGGAAGAGATAACACGCACGCACACCACAGTTCATGAAGCGAGGAAGCGCGCCACGCTGCGATACTGGAGTGAGATGCAGCGCTTTTCAGCTGTTCAATGGATGACGAAGGCGACAAGACGACGGCATGGTACGAAGTCCTCACACTGGACCTTCCACAGGAGAGACGATTAGCTGCCGCGCGTACTGTACTCAAACGAACCGGAGCTGAATAGCCTGCCACGGGCAGTCTTTGGTCTAGTCAGGCCACACTGTCGGGCGTGCGGTCACCAACACCGCACGGCGCGAGCCAAGGCCGGCCGCAGCGCGACCCTGGCGCGCTCTACAGTCCTAGCACGAACTACTCTTGTAATCGGAGGTGTCTGAGATGGGTGCCGAGGCCGAGCCGTTGGCGGTCGACTGGGCTAGCGTCGGCGGGTGCCTGGAACGGATGAAATGTCATGAAATGCCACGTCATGAAACGCAACGGTCACAGCTGTTACCATGACCGCAACTGAAACTGTGTGCCTGTAGGGTTTTAGCTAGATGGCAACTACCCCTGAAAATGCAACAGCATCGGTGGACCTCCCAACGCAGCTTTGATGCCACCTTGAGTTGATACAATCAGCTTTGATACCACCAAAGGAAATTGTAGCGGCATACACAGTGAGCTGTGAGCGCTGTGATGAGATATGCTACAGTTATGCGTCCTCACACTCACAGCGGTTACAGCCTTCCGCCGTCCAACTCAGCCGCATCAAGTCATCCAGCAGCCGGCTTAACAACATCCTCCAGCGTTAGCAAAACCCGGTCACTTCAGCTTCCCCACCCCACATGGGATCCCACCATCACGCACGGGTGTAGCCTGAGCCATGCTGCGGCCGGACTGAGACATGGCTCATAGGACACCAACTGTCCGAGGCCGGGCAAGCAGCGACGCGTCCCGCCTACTCACTGGTGGGTGCGCAGCGACGCCAGCATGGTATGCAGCTGGCTGTTGGCGGCGTTCAGCTCCTGAATGCGCGAGTGCTGCGCCTCGATGACCCGCTCCTTCTCTGTCAGCACGCTGGACAGCTGGCTCTGCTCGCGGCGCAGCTCGTGCTCCACCAGCGACAGCCTGACGGGGTCACACAGAGGTCAGCCGCCTGTCGGGGTCACACAGCGGTCAGCCGCCTGCTGACTGGGGTAGGGTACAGTGCAGTCGTTCCATGCTAACCATCTAAATTATTTTTACCGGACATTTCTTCACTGTAGAGCATCTCGCGACCCTTGCCATGCATTCGCTACCTGCTGCGTCTCTCGATGATTCGCATGCACAATCGCTACCTGTTAGCCATACCGGCGATGCGTCAGGCTCAATCGACATCTGTTGAGCATCTGGATGACCTTTGGTCCACTCGCCACACAATGGACTATCTCACTGCGGCGATCACCTGTTGCGCACCACGGTGGTTTGCCCGGCGCAGTGGTTACCTGTTGAGTATCTCGGTGATTTGTACGGGAGAGGGCTGGCAGATGTGCGCGGCGGCCGGCGGCGTCGCTGTCCTCGGCTCCTCGTTCAGCCGGCTGTGCAGCTGCTCCATCTGCACGTGCAGCTGGCGGATCTCGTCTTCGTACTGTAAACAGGGCTCGACTGTTACCAGCCGCTGGCCCGCCCACACGCCGCGCTTCAGACGCTGCTGATCCTCCTCCTCCAGCAGTAAGGCTGTTTTCTGATCATGCGCACCGGCTCCTCAAACAAAAAATTCGGTTTCGTGGCGGGAACAGCATTACCACTTAGACCAGGCGTGGAACCGGTTAACACAGCAAAACACACATACAAATGTTTCAGGTCAGTCAACCAGGTAGGGCAAAACCAAATGAGAGCGGAGCGGCACGGACAGCAGCGTGAGACTCACCTCCTCAAACGACTTGTCGGGCGGCCGGCTGCGCCGCGCCTTGCTCTTGAGTCGGCTGTCACGACCCGGCCGCACTTCGTCGCTGCTCTCGCTGTCGCTGCCGCGCTGCTGCTGCCGCCTGGTGGCAAGCACATCAGTCGACGTTCGCCGGCTGGCCTTCAGGCGGCGCGCGCGTGCGTACAGCTCCGGCGAGCCGGCCGGGGGCGGCGGCGGCGGCGCGGCGCGCGGGTTGGTTCGCGGCGCGGCCGCATGACGGCGCTCGCGCGGCGGCGAGGGCGAGCTGCTGGAGGAGCGCGGCGGCGCGCGGCCGGCAGCCGCCGGCACCGAGGGCGCCATCACCAGCTGCACATCCTCCATGCTGTGCGCCGAGCTGACGGACGTGCTGGGCGAGTACTGGGCCGGCCTGTGGACGACAGGGGCGGCTGTCAGCCGGCGCCGGCTACGCGGCAGCGCGCCGCTGTGTTTGGTGGCAAAACAGCCCGACGCGCGTCGCCGGTCATGTTTTCGCGCGCGGCGGGATGCTAAGCTAAGTTAAGCGGCGCCCAGAGACATTGATTCTGGCGAGCGACAGACGGTCGGCTGCCAACGCCAGGTGGCCTCTAATGCGTGTGATGAGGTGCTGATGCCGGGCTGCGAGGCGCCAGCGCTGCCGGGTGCTCTCACCTGGTGACCCGCGGCTTGCCGCTGTTCAGCTGGTACATGGGATTGTTGAAGGCCAGCGGGGCGTGCTGCTGTTGGTGGTGGTGCTGCTGCTGCTGCGAGCTGCTGATGGCCGGGTCCACGGGACTCGAGCTCTGGCTGTAGGCGAAGCTCTGGTAGCCGCTGGAGGCCACATTCGACAGCTGCGAGATGGAGATCTGCGAGCCCTTGACGTTGTGCTCCAGCTCCCCGGCCGAGTGATCGTTGGCCTCGTCGTCGGCGCGCGGTCCGCGGCGGCGCGCCGCCGCCGCCGCCGGACTGCCGGCCAGCCCGGCCGGCCCGTACTGGCCGGCGTGGTGGTGGAAGTGCTGGTGATGGCCCGGCCGGCCCGGTTTCAGAGCGCTGAACAGCACGTAGTCGTCGCTGGTGTTGAGGTTGGGCGCCGCCCGCTTCGAGCTGCCCGGCAGGTAGGCGTTGCGCGGCAGCGTAGAGGCTTTCTCCGGCGCCAGCGCGGCCGACGGTGGCGGCGGAGGCGGAGGCGGCGGCGGTGGCGGAGGCGGCGGCTCTACGGCGCCCGCCGGCTCACGGTCACACGACGTGCGGTCGTTGAACCTGGGCAGCGGATAAACGTCCGTCAACAGAAACGCCCGCACACGAACCAACGTGTCGCACAATGATAAGAAACGCCGATCATTACGCTTGCCAAACACAGCCTTTGAAGATCCGTGCCCTTTAAACCACAATACCATCCGTTCCGCCACGGTTTCTCCGCCGCCCCTGCGCCGAACCTCACCGGAATATGTTGCGCTGCAGGCTGAGATAGTTCGGTGGCGGCGCGAGCGCGGCCGACGGCGGCGGCGGCGGCTGCTGGTACACCAGGCCCACGTTGGGCTGGCTGTGCGCCGCCGTCACCGTCGCCAGCACTGTCTCCAGCCGCTGGCGCTCGGCCAGGTGCGCCGGGTTCGTCACCTTCACGGCACACTCGCGCAGGAGGCCGTGCAGCACCGACAGCTGCTTGCCCAGGTCCACGTAGCCGTCCCACTCCTGCTGGCGCGCGTCCCGCCCCGCCGGGCTCTGGCGACGTGGGAACCAGCGTGGTCAGGGGGGGCTACGGGTCAGGTCAGGAGACAGCTCGGTTAGGAGTGTGACAACATTGATCTCCCATCAGCACGACAAGCGTATACAAAAGGTCAGTCAGTGGATGGAACCAAACGCACCATCGTGCTGAAAATAAAACACTAGATAACTACGCCTGGCGTCAGACAACAAATAAATATTGCCGTGTATTTGCCCACACCCCGTCACGCTGTTAACAACCTCAATGCGCCATCGTGCTGTCAATGCGTCATCATGCTGCCATCAAGTGCATGTTGAAATTGTTATGTCACTGAGATAAATAGCAAGACAAAGGATGAGCGTAACGTTCCGGTGAACCCATTGTCATCAACAATAGCTATCGCCGTGTCGACGGGCCACTCCGAAAGTATTACGAAAGGCACGCTCAGTTGGCATCCCACGCCACCTGAGGCCACTCGGAGACCCGGGTCGCTCCCTGTCGCCCAGAGGCCTGGGTCTCCCCCTGCCGCCCAGATGCCTAGGCCTCTCTCTGCCGCCCAGAGGCCTGGGTCTCTCCCTGTCGCCCGGAGGCGCGGGTCGCTCCCTGCCGCCCACAGGCCTGGGTCTCTCCCTGCCGCCCGGTCCCGTGCCAGGGCGAGCCGGCAGCGCCTATCCCCTCCCCCCGCTTCCCCCAAATCCCGCCCACCTTGCCCCGATCGGCTCCCGCCACGCCGGCGACAGATGGGAGCTGTCGCAGATCGGACGCCTCGCGTGACGTCATGGCGCGGCAGTGACGTCACTGCGCCGCGGGCGTCGTCAGCCGAGATCGTATCGCGCCGCGCCGCGCTAATGGAGGATCACTCGTGACGCGGAGCTGGCGCGACGGCGGCGACCGAGCGCGGCGGCGCACTCACCGAGATTTTGCGCAGGAACGTGCGCATCGTGTGCGTCTCCCTCACGACGAACTCGTTGAGGAACTCCATGTAGTTCTCCTTGCCCTGGAACTGGGTGAAGTTGGCCAGCGTCTGCAGCGTCTTAGCCACCAGGGTGAGGTTCCGGACCGCCTTCTCGTTCGGGTACTCTAGAAGAGGCGTCACCAAGTCAGAGAGGTCCACCACAGACACGGACATTTAACACTGCAATGGCTTGGAGGATAGTCAAACATCCATCCCTTCACATAAGAATTATGAATGCGAGGCTAGAGGCGCCTGCCTCAAACCACTAGTTGCGTTTATCGCGTGGCTGCCCGTGGCTCGCCGGCTTTTGAAGAGCCCAGCATCACTCGCCTTGCGTGAGGCTGAAGAGACTCGGACTGAGGATAGCCGGGCAGAAGAAGCGGAGGAAGATACAGGAGGAGATGACGTTGTCCTGCTGTTCGGCCTTGCCTGCCTCCCGTAGCCGCTCACAGATCAAGTGGAAGCACTCGCGCAGCTCCCTGGAACGGACCCCGGCCACGTCAGACACTAGCCAACGCTCCTGCGCCGACGACGCAGACCAGGCATCCAGGCGTTACCGGCATATGGGCAGCGCAGTGTGGGCATTACCGGGAGAGAAAACGGAACGACTGTCCAAATCGCCCAGCCAGCAGCTGCATGTCATGCCGCATAAGATTTTCACTAAATCTATACCCGTTAGGTTCTAAATAAAAAATTGTTGTCCGTGCACTCCATTAGTGTCTTCTGAAATACAACTGCGAAGAACTGCCCAAACAAAGTGACAATAAAGCCATTGAACGTAGGGTCACCTCAAACAACAGTATATTTTCTCAGCCCCTCCACCCGACCCCAACACACACCGCCTCCCCCGTCCCACCGCAAGGGAGCCAGGCAGTACTCACGGCGGGAAGTTGGTGTAAGACGCCAGGATGCTGGCCCAGATCTCCTCGACGAACGCGCGCAGGCTGAGCCGCTGCTTGTGCAGCACGCCCGGACTGCTGATCTTGAGCGGGTCGATCTCGAGGTCGGAGCCGGCCTCCAGCAGGCGGCGCACCGGCTCGCCCAGCGTGTCGTTCAGGTACCGGTCGCCGACCAGCTTCATGAACGACTCGGTCGCCTTGGTGGCCAGCGAGTTGCCGCGGAAGGTCAGGCGCTCGTCGTCTGCGGGCCCGCCGGCGGCACCAGTGAGTCGGTTGAGAACAGCGGAAGAGGGACGAGCCATTCGCAACACAATGTGGACGCTCGAGAGCAGCACTAGCACCAGGAACGAGTGCATCTTTGGTCATGAACCAGCATACAACGCACTAGACATAAGCGTAAGATATCCAACGTTGTTGTTTAGAATGTCGGGAGCACCTTCAAACCCTTCAAACCCTTCAAACCCGTGCTGATTATGCCCTGCCGGTTGACGCTACTCTGACCAACAAGAGTCGGGAGTCTGCGTGACAATCCGCAGCGACACGCAAGGCAGCGCGGGCCGCTGACGGACTATATTGGAGCGCGGCCCACCTATGCGCGTGACGTCCATGCAGACGAGGTCGGCCAGCAGGTGCTTGGCCAGGCCCTCCCGCTGCATGATGTGCACCAGCGTGGTGGCGATGTCCTCCTTGCTCTTGACGCCGACCAGCGGCTCCAAGATCTCGCACAGCTGCGCGTACCGTGACGTGACGTAGTGCAAAAACTCGCTGTACACGTGCAACGGCAGGATGTCGACCGCCTGGAACCTGGCGAGGAGACGTGCGGCCGTCAGGGTAAGCCGCGCTCGCCGCCCTGTCCTGGCGCCTGCACTGCCTCAGGGTCGTCAAGTCCACAGTCTGTGGGACTTGACGACTCCGTCCCAGCACACTAATGCATGGACCACCGCTTTGTCACACGACGGAGAAGAGAGATGTCACGATACCGACCAAGCAGATGCCAATGATACGTTTGTGATTTTGAATGCCCGAGTCTCCGAACTTGCTTATTACAGTCCAGTACGACAAGTATTACAACTAGTACAACGCTCTCCAGATCTCCTTTTCAAGAAATGAAAGACACGCAAGGTACACAAGAATATAAGAACAAGTTAAGTGTCATGACATACAGCAGGTCCCAACTGGATGAATGGGTAAATCGTCAATAATATTACACAAAACTAATATAATCCTACATCCATGGTACAAATTTCACCATGAATAACGTCGTAATCAATTGATCGAAATCCCCAGAACAGCTTGCAGGTGCAATGGTATCACACAAGCCATCACAAGTTTTGACACTGCTTGCCGGTTTTCCAGGACAACCAACCAGTCCAACAAAGCATATCACGCACCATTTAGCTGCAAATACACGAGGTGAACGAAAAATGGGATCGTGTTAGGCGGGGTCTGAACACACCTCGCCCCATCGCCCCTGGATACAGAAAAGAAAAGGCTACATCAGTAAATCGATTTAAAAACAGGCGCTGCATGTTTTCCAATCGCAATTACTACCACAAGTGGACACGCCTGATCTTATCTTCCACAGTCCTCAGAACTTTACGTGAACCCGAATCTGAGTAAGAGGCCCAGGGTGGCGCAATCACGGTATTCAGGGCCTGTGAGCTCCCATGAAAGCTTCGCTAAAGACCGGCCACACGTCCTCCCCAGCCTCCGGCATCGACCCGCGTCCTCCCCAGCCTACAACCCCGCCTAACACGCCGTCCGAGTTTACAGCCCGCAGAAGCTAGCGGCCGCAGCGGCCGGCGGACAGAGCGTTCGGCCCAACGGACAGAGCGCTTGAATCAGCGGACAGAGCGCTCGACCCCGCGGACAGAGCGCTCGGCCCAACGGACAGAGCGCTTGACCCCGTAGGCAAAGCGTTCGGCCCAACGGACAGAGCGCTCGACCCCGCGGACAGCGCACCCGACCCGACTGAGCGTCAGCAACGCAATGGTGCCGAACCTGCACTTGATGCGCAGACTGGGCGGGTGCTTGTTGCTGCTGCCCTTCTCGAGGGTCACCGGGTACCACTTCTCCACGAAGAACTTAGAGTTGACCGAGCTGACGGGGATCTCAACCGTGCCTGTGGAGAACGGGGCGGAGTCAGGACCGCAGCGTCACTGCCCGCTGTGGCAGGTCCGTACAACTGCGATCTTCCAGTGTCGTGAGCAGAACGGAGACCTGCGGACGGCCCGCCCAGCAGTGCCGCTCGTCAAAGCCCAGCAGCGCGACACACCCGAGTGACAGCCGGTTGACAGCGCCCGGCTGAGCCGTCGTCGCCCGGCCGACCGGGCGGCGACGGCTCGCGTCGGCGCGGCCGACCAGCCGGGGCGGCTCCCGCCACTCCCACAGGTGGTCGGCGGCCTCCACCGGGCGGCCCGCTCACCGGAGCCGGCCTGCCACTCCCAGCGAGCCAGCGCAGACGGCGCGGTGCCGCCTGCTCGTCGGTCCGCCGCCGCCACGACACCTGGGCCCTCGCGTGCGCCCCAGATCAAAGCAGCTGCTAATCCGTCCGAGCTGCCCAAACAAGCACGCCCAGGTGCTGTTTATTGGGCGCGACGTAAATCTGGCCCGGCCGGACGCGCGGCTGCGACTCAGACTCTGAGTAGGACACTCTCCCCTCCGTCGGGAGGAGGAGCTACTCACCAACGAGCACGTTCTTGTCCTTTTTCCTCTTCTTGTCGGGCTCGCGGTAGAGGTTCACTTGGATGCTCTCGACGGTGGGTAGGCTGTTGAACTCGAACTGCTCGCCCCAGAAGCAGAGCTCGGTCTTGGCCTTGCTGGAGGTGCGCGCGTACAGCGTATTGTCCAGGCACAGCTCGCAGAAGTACCGTTTCTTGGCCGTCACCGTCTTGGCCTCGAGCAGCCAGATCTTGAGCGAGTTGTCGATGCGTCGCATCTGCTCCCGGTTCGGCTGCACAGTGCGTCGCAAACTGTCGACAGAGGAGGGCAGGATGGTCAGTGCCCGGGGTAAGAGGTGTGCGTAGGAAGAGACGAGCGGCGGAGAGCGACACGCCTGAGTGAGATAGCACTGTCTGGGCTGGGCAAGAGTGAAGATGGAAATAGCTCTGCTGGGATGCAGTATCGGAATGAAAGAACACATATGAGGTACTGCTCGGAGGTATTTAGCGTATCTTGAATTAATTCGCTTTCTAAGTGGAAATCAAAACAGCCACCCGTGACACGAACAGCTGATGTATCGGTTTCAAATCCAGAGGACGGGCTGGTAGGAACGAATGCTCACTCATGCTTCATAACATGTTGGCAGGCATGTCATATTCTGATCAGACAGAATGAGTTGCTGCTGCGCGTTCAGCCCGTAAAACTGTAATTGGATCTTAAGCCGCAACGAACGAATACCGACTGAATTCCACCTTCCCCGCAGCCCGCTGAGCAGGCCAGGCCACGCCGTAAGTCTCAGCATGGGCCACAAAAATCCAGACTGCGCCATGGCCGGCGCTTGTTCGCGTGCTCGAGCGCTGACGGTGGTCCTCGTGCGCCGGCATAGACCCGTCGGCGCGTCATCCCGTCAGAGACAAACAGAGGTCGGCGGGGGGCGGCGCGGGGTCTGAGGGCGCCAAGATCGCGGCAGGGATGGCGGGCGGTGGCGAGCTGTGTCATCTGTCAGGAAGCTGACACACGATGCAGTGACACAGGCTGTTGACGGACGATTCAGCACTGTCAGGCTGAAGTGACTTCATTTCCCTCTATGGGTCAGGATACGGGTGGGAGTGGCCGCTCAGGAAGGCACACGCAAAACACATCACAGACGTGTGTGGGCTACAGCTGCCCGCAGTAGCGCGAGCAGATACATGGCCTGTGTTGTGATGCATCGTAAGTAACTAGCCGAACATTAGGCTGTTTATCAATTGTCTGCGACGTGCGCTGAAACACTCATCACAATATTGCGGCCCTCTCTGCCGATACAACTCAGCACAAGTACTGACTAAGCGCCGCTCGAACTGCGATTGTCAACTCTTAAATGGCACGATGACGCACATATGCATCCCAGGATCAAGATGCAGAACGTCTTCAAAAATACACAGTAGGCAACAGACACAGCACGCCAAAGCCGTGAAGGTAATGTGCATGGGCTGTTTGATTTAGCGTCAGCTTAGCACTAGCCAATCTGCTCACCGTCTCGCTCAGACGGAGGGTGTCAAGGCCTCGACGGTAGCAATTAGCGCGGTCAGAGCGCGGCAAAGCCCTCGTCAGCCCTCCCGCCCTCGCGGAAGCGTCAGAACCTTGGCAAGCGGCGCTGCACCGAGCTGAACGGCGCACGCACGTCAGGAGCTCGGGCTCGAAGTGGGGCGTGATTCACGGCGCTGCCCCGCGTCCTCGCGGGCGCCAGCTGACCGGCGGTCTGGCTCCTAGACCCCCGAGATATGAGAGCCTGGTCCGGGACTGAGGTAGCCGCACCAGCTGACCGACGGTCTGACTCCTGGACCCCCGAGATATGAGAGCCTGGTCCGGGATTAAGGTAGCCGCACCAACTCAATGCGGTCTGGCTTCTGGACCCCCGAGATATGAGAGCCCGGTCCGGGACTGGGGTAGCCGCACCAGCTGACCGGCGGTCTGGCCCCTGGACCCCCGAGATATGAGAGCCTGGCGGGATTAAGGTAGCCGCCCAACTCAATGCGGTCTGGCTTCTGGACCCCCGAGATATGAGAGCCCGGTCCGGGACTGGGGTAGCCGCACCAGCTGACCGGCGGTCTGGCCCCTGGACCCCCGAGATATGAGAGCCTGGTCCGGGATTGAGGTAGCCGCACCAGCTGACCGCACCAGCTCAGTGTGGTGGTTGGCGACAGGGTCAGTTTCCACAGCTTGCCCGTACCGCTGAGCGACCACATTCAGTTACCAGCTAGCCAACTCGTCTCCGATCGAGAGCAAATTTCGCTCCTGGTTTGCCGTAACCGCGTCGCCTATCGTTAGACACAACTCAACACCCCCCCCCCCCCGTTCCAATTAAGCGGTCTGACCAGACCACTACAATTCACTTGCCCCCTGATGGCCGCGCTCTGTGCCTGCCCCACCCCGGTCGGCAGTCCTAGGCGCCAGCCTGGCCCGCCCAGCTCAGGCGGCTCAGGCGGCTCAGGCGGCGGCTCGCGCCCCTCCCCTCCGGCCACCTGAAGGGCAGCCGCTCCGGGAAGCGATGCCGCGCAGTGGCCGCCAGCCGGGCGTGGCCCAGCGTCCTCGCCGTGCAGGCGGCCTCCTCGCCGGCCGTCTGGCGCTTAGTGGGCAGCGGGGCCGCCGGAGCGGCGGAGCGTCACAGGCGATCCGCGGCCCGC
>NW_023596746.1:22355617-22381412 GCF_011947565.3 Pollicipes pollicipes | reverse complement strand
AATATTTTTACCTCTGCACGGAAGGTGCGGCATTTCACATGCGATTGTGGAACACCATCGACCGGCAGCATAAATCTTGCATCGGCCGACATGGGCCGTTGTGTTCAACTCTCCCCTCGACGGCGCATAGCTGACTGGGGCCGAGCTACCCGTGGAGCAATGGCCATCATACGGCGGCCTGGGGAAAAACTTAAAAGCAAACCCGAAGATGGCAACCGTGCGCATCCGACAGCATTGGTATAAGACTATCAGCTGCCAACACGACACACTCGTAGGTTTTTTGTTTTGACTGTATTCGGCTGACTCCCCGATGGTGTATTACTCAATACTTAAAGGCTGTCCGAAGCTTTGATTTGCACAGATTCGGCGTCGAGTTTGAAATACTTTTACTTGTGCGTGAAAGGCGCAGCCTCGCCGATATACCATTGTGGATGTACTATCCGCCGGCAATGCAAATCTCGGATCGGCCGACATAACCTTTTTTGTTAAAATCATTCTTTGCAATCGCAGAGCAAACTGCGGCCGACTTTCACCATAACCAGCCTTCGGATGACGTGGATTGCGGGCAGCCATCGCCAGGATACGGCGGCCGGGAAACGGGTGTAGTTTAATCAAACCTAACGATTGCGACTGTGTGCATTTGATAGCACTGATGACGGGCATCCACTGCGATGGTAACGCCCTCGTCGGATTTGTTCCGATTGTATTCGGTCGACCCCCAGCAGCGTATCACTGAATGTTGCGGGCCGCTGGATTGCTGATTTTCGCAGACACGGCGACCAATTTTAAATACTTTTACGTGCGCGTGGACAGTGCATCCTTCCACACAGGACGTCACTGCTAGAGCACTAGTGGCTGGCAGCGTGAATCTCTCATCGTCCGGTATGATTTTTGTCCGTGGAGTGATGACCATACCGAGCCGACCACAGAAAAATGTTCATGTTCAATCTAAAAAATTGCGACTGCGTGCGTGCGATAGCGCTGCTATAGGGTTATCAGCTACCAGTGCGAGACACGCGCGGGTCATTCCATGGCAACTCAAGCAATCCATGTCGCCCGACCCCTTGATATTTAATCGAGAGATTGCCTACATGGTCTTACGTAATTGTCTAACGAATTAACGGCCCTCATCGACTCACGGGCAGCTCGATCGGTGCAGAGGGGCCCCCCGGCTGGCATTGGAGTGCTTGGCCCCCCGGGATGGAGCACCTGAATACCACCGCCGGTCGACTTTTCGGGCTTTTCGGGCCCCCAAATTGGGCCCTTTATCGGTTGTATCAAAAAAGAGCCCGAAGGGCCTCTCGGAACTTAAGTAGGGCATGTGCCCCCTGTGCCCGCCCCCACGTCCACGCCACTGCGCCGTGCAGAATTTTTGTCGTTCGGACCGTTGCAAACACCAAACGGTGCAGAGTCTGCGGGCATGACGTAATGAGTGACGTCAACGGCCTACATTCTTTGTCGCCCGGGTCGTTACAAATGCGCCTTAAATTAATTACCCTGTTAACATGGGCAGCTGTGATTCGAATGAAGCTGCTGACCCGTCCTCGATCCGAGCTATCGGGCTTATGTATACACTTCACGCGCCGTTCCGCTGATTCGAATCATGCGCCGGCGGAAATACCTTCCCGTGAGAGGATCATCCGTTCAGGAAGGGATTACGTTCGAATTATCGGTGGCCAAGGCTGCTTAAAGCATATTTGCTGTGTATAACAAAAAAAGGAAAACCGCCTGGCGCATGCAGTTCTGTTCAAGGCCATTTCAGGTCTGTTTGGTGTTGCCGCTTTTCCGTGGGTTTTCAGCTATTGCTCGAGACGATCCGAGTCTAAGATGGAAAAGAAAAAGGGAAAGGAGGTGAAGTTGACACCATGCTACCTCAAGCACTCTTATTATTGAGGGCCTCAAGAGGCAAGCTGCACAGAAACGCTCACGCAATTTAAGCTTGTTGGGCGTTTACTATGCAGACAGTAGACGTCAGCAGTGATTGGTGTTATCCTTCCGTCTCAAGGTTCGATTGATTTACGTCTGGCGCATGCTCCACGCTTCCAAAAACCATGTGGAGCTCACATGCAGTATCTGAAATTTGGTTTTGGCTCTTGGGGGAGAGAGCAAAAATATTGAAACCACGGCTTGTAGTGAGAACAAAATAACCCAGGTAAATATGCGCTGCATTCACAGCTGGCACTAAAGGACCTTCTTTGGAAGCAGATGATATAAAACACCATGCTCTGGCTTCCTAAGTCTACGATTGCACCCACTGTATGTTTTAAGCCATGAAGCTGATGGAAAAGTTGTTGATATTGATAATTATAAAGGTGTCGGTACCAATAATGGCTGATAGAAGCAGATGCTTAAAATGTCGTGCACCTGTTGCACCATTCTCTGGAGCACATCATGCGAAGTTTATTATTGAAATGTCATGCTAGCCACGATATAAATAGGATCATCTGCGGTATGGTAGTTAGTGCATCTACATTCCCAGCCAAGGCACAATCTTTCTCACCCAGAGCAAAGATTCTGGGACCATGTGATACCCGCCTAGGCTTTTACTGACCTAGATGTACTTATTGGGAACAAGTGTGTATTTTCCTGTTTAGCTGGATAGAATGCTTGCCACTCCCCAGCTTTGAGAAAAAACTTGGTCAAAATCAGGGAAAACAGGGTTTGCAACCATTCCTTTGGGATACAAAATTTATCTGCTCACGCGCTCCACAAAGTTATTACAAAACTACACCACCTGGGACGTCAGGCTGCTGCGTGATCGGGGCTCGGAGGCCAACGCGGCAGGGGCGGAGGAATTATTTCCTCCTCACAGAGCCAATCCAGCCGCATAAAGTCAGCATCACTACATCTACTCATGGCGTTGAGTCTGATACAGTACTTTTCGCAGTGTATGACACTAAGCTAAATATATGTATTGCTCTTATTTACACCACCAACCAGCCGCGCTATCACCGCTCCTTGCGCGGCTCCTCCGAAACAAGGTCGGTAGGCTACATAAATGGGCGCGCCGGCAATAGCAGTGTTCAACGCTGGTTTTGACATCATGTTTCAGGATCTTATTGATTTTGTAAAACAAATATTGGTTGGCAAACCCCGTCAAAATGAAAGGTAGATCTCAAAAGTCGTAAATAACCATATAAATGCACCAGTAAAGTTCTGCTCAATGGAGAACAAGAAATCCTGCTTTAGCTTTATACTGAGATCATAACTCTGTGGCGACTCTCTGTAGATCGATACAAAAAAATCCATGCTTTTGTTTAATACCCCTTTTTGCATTTTCATCATATAGTCAGCTCGGATTTTTTGGTGGAGAATATGCCTTCTCTCCAATGCTAAATCCTCCCAAGAGCCGGAGACTCGCGGAACCATGGTTTTCCGCGTGCTCAAGCGAGTGCGTGGGATGGTGTTTGACGTCGCCATTATACGTTCTATACAATACCGATTTTCGATAGCTTCAAATGCAATGTTATTAAAAGTGTTAGCTAAAACGAATATAAAATGACTTGTTCAATACATGATAATTCATCTCTATATTTAGAGGTACATGCGTAACATCATAAACTTTCGTATCAATTTGTCCTGTGTTATCATGATTTTACGTACAAGCCATTAATGTGAATCGTGCCGTGCACGAGATGTTCTCTACGCTTCTACCTGGTCCGTCAAGAGACGCTGTTGTTGTTTTGGGCGCGGGCTCGGGGCCCGGTGTATGAGCGCGTCGGTGTCGTTATTGGACGGCAGGTGGGTTAAACATGTGCTGGTGAGCAGCAGCACACCTGGGCACTAAATGCATTGCAAGGAAAGGTTATGTGTGATGTAGAGAGATTCAGCTATAACCCGCAAGCAGTATCCATCACTCAGTCGTGAGTGTGGCGCGTGATGTTGTCGAAGTTGCAGGAACAGCTTGCCTCCATCCGCTCGAAGAGAGCATTTTTACATTCTTTCCAGTGCATATTGTGGAGAACAAATGTCTTGGGGCTAAAAAAAAAAACACAGAGAAACACCGAGGTTTCAGACACCTGCTCACACGGTCATTTTATATAGCATTAACTTGTTCTCACTTTAACTTTTGTACTCCTCTTGAATTTTTTTTTTACGGAGAATACCACTTTTTTCATTAAGTGAATACCTTAAGGCCCCAAGGATTGTTTTACAGACATTCCTTTTATGACTTCTAGATTTGGTTGACAACCTATTGGCTGGAGGGATGTTCTAATATTGGTGACTATATCCTCAATGAAATATGAAGTTACATCACACTAGTAGACCAACTGGCAGGGAAGCAGGGACTGAAATATATGGTTTTGATGCAATTAGGTTGTGGTTGCTTTGCAGTTTAATGTGCATGAGATAGGTAGCTCAACAATTCCTGCATGATACAAAGGATCCACAAATGTAGATTATAGATCATTGCATCCAGCTCGGAATGTGAACAATTTTTAATGATAATCCTTAAATTGCCGAATGATGGTTTCAAAACATCAAGAAGGCAAATGTGAACACTGGATGAAAATAGCTGTCATCAGTACTCTGCTAAAATCCAGGTTTGTTTATTTCCTGTGGAAGAAAACAGTGCATAAATTAAGTAACACCTACACACAAGGGCACATGGTGCACAGAGAACATATCTGTGGTGCATATCATTACCCGTTTTTGTATTGGCGAGTGGATGTCACCTTGGTGCTTTTTGCGACTGGGTGTCTTTGCAAGCCATGAGGTAGGTAATTCAAATGTTATATGAATAATTTGTTATGAGTTTTGAGCTAAGATTGCTTTCATCATGACACAACTCGCAGGCTGGTTCACATGTTATGATCATTGGACCATGCAAAACACAGCTGTTTGCGTCACCTAGCCATCACTCCATAGCAGCCCAATGCTATTGACTGCAAGGATATCAAAGCAGTATTCCAACCCTGGTATGTCAAGATAGCAAATAGCTGCATTCTGACTTGCCAGTGCATGCTAAGTCTGAATGGCGATGCTGCCCTCAGGTACTGATGCTGCATTGGATGGGGAAAGACAACATGATGTGCACAATTTTTGCCACTGTGTAGCATTTCATGAGTCACTTTTGTAGCTTAGCTCACAGTTGCAAGCTGCACATAAATGCATTAGTGTGGGAGTAGGTAACTTGTTTCTTGGGCTGTGCAAAGTAGATGACATGATGCTGAGTGGCCCATCTGATCAGACTGTGGTTAGTTTGTGAGTGTCATTGGCCAATGCAAGAAATTACTGATTCCTGCCTAGCCATTGCATGGCAGCAAATATTTTCAGGTGTCACAGGGTCCAGGTGCATTTAAATGTTATTCTAAATATGTCAGTCAGAAAAGCAAGCCATGATGTTCACTGCATAATCAGCAGCAGTAACCTTGCTTGCACTTTTTGGAGCTATTGTCATGCATGGACGGTCTAACACATGTTAGTTTAACATCAGTCTGTCATTGCCATGAAGTGGCGTATAGTTTGTATTCACCAAGTCACTTCTTTATCATTCTTGATTGAATACGTGATCAAAGAAGCTGTTTCTAGTGGAAATATATAGCAGAATATCCGTAAATCAGTTATCCCTGTTTTGTGTAAATTTCTGTGATCATGCTGCGTGCAATGCACAATGTTCGCATGTCTCCGGCACACTAGTAACATTTTCATATAACACTACCTATGGGATAGATTTGGCAGTGCTGACTACGCAACTTTCGTGTTTTAAGTGCTTTGGCTTGTGCTGTGGCTATAAAGCCTATGAGTCCCGCACAGATCTTTTTTTTCCAACGGAGTCCGTCTTCCTCCTCACCCTCAAAGCCGTCTCGCGCCCACCATGGCTCCTGAACATTCACAATCCGTACGCAGAGTACCGGCATTTTTTCAGTTCGCCTCAAAAGCGCAATTTTTGCCATAATCCGTTCCTTGATTCGAACTAAGCGGGATCGAACTATCGACCGTTAATCCGACGTAAAGCCGGTTTCGCATGTAAACGCACCTCGGCGAGAGGTTTAACGTCGCATGATCCGTTCCGAGCTTAATTCGAATTACCCTCGGCTGCCCATGTAAACAGGAATGATTAATCGCAGACCGGGGCCATGGCGTGCCGGTGCTGCAACAAGCGGCAGGTCTGGGACATTATACCGGTGGAGTGCGTCCGGGCGCTGATAGCGCTCGGGCCGACGCCAGCCAGGCCTCGGCCGGAGCAGTTGTTTCGCCATGCATCGGTCGGGCCGCAAGGCCGTGGCCCTAGCTCTGAGGCTGTACCCGCGAACAGCTGCGTCCGCCAGCGCCTGCTGCTCGTCTCGCTGCTGCTGGTGGGTGGCAGGGCTGCTGAGGATTGCTGAAGTCAGACTGGGCCGGTGCTGATCGGCTGGAAGGATCGCAGCCGTGTGTGCTGGAGCTGCGTCGCAGCTGCTACGAATGCGGCTTGGGCGCGGCACACCGGAGCTGCACGCAACGTGCGGGCGCCGTCAATGGCGTGGGTGTGCGAACCGTGTTGGCGGTCCTCCTGCCATGGGACAGTTCCAAAGGCGGCTTGCAAACAAGACGGGTGAACGTTACCGATCGCGGAGGTCGGCTGGAGTGGAGAGGAATGAGTCCGAGTACGGCGTCCTCTTTGCTCACTCAAGACTGCAACGGAGTTGCCGCCTACGTGGACTTCGAAACGTGGAAGACGCTGAAGAGAGATTTCCCGAACATCTCCTTGCCACCAGCGTCGCTGCGAACAGCAAGTGAAAATGCACGGGGAATGCCGCCCTGGAAGAACACCAGCTTTCGTCGCCAGTCCCGGGAGCTGCTGAGAATGCCACCCGGTGCACGGAGCGACGAGCAGAGGTTCTACAGGAGCACGGGGCAGCCGGATGAACGAGCTAATGACATGTTTCATCTGCTCTACAGCCAGCTCCGCGCGGAGTTCGACTTCCGTCCTGCTCTCGGAAGAAAGCACAGGAGTTTTCTTCGAGGAGTCCCGCCACGGCCGGACCTCCGCCACTTACGTCGGGGTTGACATAGGGTCGAAGGAATCGACCGCAGTGGCCAAGGCGACGAGGCCCTGGTCTTTGCTGCCCACCGACTTCTATACCAAAACTCTGAGGCACTACCGGCGCCGTTTTCCCCCGACGCGGTCTTCGTCGTCTCCGCGGACGATGCGACGTACGCAAAGCGGATGGTGGAGGGACAACGGCATAGAACCGACCTTGTGCTCGTAGAGCAGCCCTATAGCGGCAGCCCCGGTCGGCGGATGGCGGTTGTTGGCCGCCTGCAACCACTCTATAGTGACTGCGCCTTCGCGCTTCTGGGGAGCGTACCTGGCCGGTGGTACGGTTGCCGCACCGAGGCGGTGGCCGTTGGAGGAATGGGGACAGGACAAGAGAATAATATTGCAATCCGAACTTGATGGCTGGGATCCTCATCGATTGATTGACTAGCCATGAAGTCGCCCATCATCGATTGATTGTTATCACTTGCCATCATCGATGGATTGACAGGCCACCAAAATCACCAGTTGAGTGTAGGATTCGATGCACGTGATATATATATATATATATATATATATATATATATATATATATATATATATATATAGATAATAGAATAGATATAGATATAGATATAGATATATAGATATAGAGAGAGAGAGAGAGAGAGAGAAGAGAGAGGAGAGGGAGAGAGAGAGAGAGAGAGAGAGAAAAGAGAGAGAAGAGAGAGAGAAGAAAGAGAGAGAGGAGAGAGAGAGAGAGAGAGAGAGGAGAGAGAGAGAGAGAGAGCGAGAGAGAAGCGAGAGCGAGAGCGAGAGCGAGCGAGAGCGAGAGCGAGAGCGAGAGCGTAGAGCGAGAGCGAGAGCGAGAGCGAGAGCGAGCGAGAGCGAGGCGAGGGCGAAGGGCGAGGGCGAGGGCGAGGGCGAGGGCGAGGGCGAGGGCGAGGGCGAGGGCGAGGGCAGGCGAGGGCGAGGGCGAGGTCGTAGGGCGAGGCGAGGGCGAGGGCGAGGGCGAGGGCGAGGGCGAGGGCGAGGCGAGGGCGAGGGCGGCGAGGGCGAGGGCGAGCGCGGGCGGAGGGCGAGGCGAGGGCGAGGCGAGGGCGAGGGCGAGGGCGAGGGCGAGGGCGAGGGCGAGGGCGAGGGCGAGCGGCGAGGCGAGGGCGAGGGGGCGAGGCGGGCGAGGGCGAGGGCGAGGGCGAGGGCGAGGGCGAGGGCGAGGGCGAGGGCGAGGGCGAGGGCGAGGCGAGGGCCGAGGGCGAGGGCAGGAGGGCGAGGGCGAGGGCGAGGGCTAGGGCGAGGGCGAGGGCGAGGGCGAGGGCGAGGGCGAGGGCGAGGCGAGGGCGAGGCGAAGGGCGAGGGCGAGGCGAGGGCGAGGGCGAGAGGCGAGGGCGAGAGAAGAGAGAGAGAGAGAGAGAGAGAGAGAGAGAGAGAGGAGAGAGAGAGGGAGAGAGAGAGAGAGAGCGAGAGAAGAGAGAGAGAGAGAGAGAGAGAGATGTATATATATAAATATATATATATATAATATATATATATATATATATAATAATATATATATATATATGTGTGTGTGTGTGTGTGTGTGTGTGTGTGTGTGTGTGTGTGCTGTGTGTGTGCTACGCCCGACATGTCACTCAGCGCCTGTAGGCCCGACATCGCTCGGTGCCTGTACGCCCGACATGTCGCTCAGCGCCTGTACGCCCGACATGTCGCTCAGCTCCTGTAGGCCCGACATCGCTCGGTGCCTGTACGACCGACATCGCTCAGCGCCTGTACGCCCGACGTTGTCGCTCAGCGCCTGTAGGCCCGACATCACTCAGTGCTGTAGTTCCGACATTGCTTCGGTGTCTGTATGGCCCGGACACGGCACATATATATATATAATTATATATATATATAATATAATATATATAGATATATATCTACGCACACCACACACACACACACACACACACACCACACACACACACACACACACACACACAACACACACACACACACACACACACACACACACACACACACACCACACACACCCACACACACACACACACACACACAACACACACCACCACACACACACACACACCACACACACACACACAACACACACACACACACACACACACACACACACACAACACACAATATATATATATATATATATATATATATATATATATAAACATAAGAAACTGAAACCTGGTGCTCACCTATGTCACTCCTGTAGCGAAGCGTAACTGTCATGTGACAGACGCATTTTGATATCCGATGTGAGTCCGGCTTTCCCATAGGATATTTGTTGAAAAGCGATGAGCGGCCAGATGGACTTCAGCACCTGCATCGGCATACCCTTTAGACAAGCCGTGGAAAGACCCACCTGCACGAGGCACACCGCCACCCACCGCCACCCCTGCACGAGGCACGTCGCCGGCGCCTCAGCGCCCAGCACTTTCCAGGGCGTCCCTGCGCGAGGCGCGTCACTCGGCGCTTGTACATCCGACATGTCGCTCAGCGCCTGTACGCCCGACACGTCGCTTGGTGCCTGCACGTCTGACACGTCGCTCGGCGCATGTACGCCTGACACGTCGCGCGGCGTCTGTACGCCCGACGTGTAGCTCGGCGCCTCTACGCCCGAGATGTCACTCGTTGCCTGTATGTCCGACATGTTGCTCAGCGCCTGTACGCCCGACACGTCGCTCGGTGCCTGTACGCCCGACACGTCGCTCAGCGCCTGTACGCCCGACATGTCACTCAGCGCCTGTAGGCCCGACATCGCTCGGTGCCCGTAGGCCCGACATCGCTCGGTGCCTGCACGCCCGACATGTCGCTCAGCGCCTGTACGCCCGACATGTCGCTCAGCGCCTGTAGGCCCGACATCGCTCGGTGCCTGTACGACCGACATCGCTCAGCGCCTGTACGCCCGACGTGTCGCTCAGCGCCTGTAGGCCCGACATCACTCAGTGCCTGTAGTTCCGACATTGCTCGGTGTCTGTATGCCCGACACGTCGCTCAGCGCCTGTACGCCCGACATGTCGCTCGGCGCCTGTAGGCCCGACATCGCTCGGTGCGCCTATGGGCACCACGCTGGTGATCTGTGCGCGGTTACATGCGGCCGAATAGTGACAGCTGGCTGGACGATGCTGATAACTGATTGGTCAATACCTCAATCATCGATGGCAGCATTGGAATGACGCATTTTCAATATAGCTTTCTCTGCGCGTTGAGATGAATGCTTCAGTGGTACGTAGACCTTAAGCGTTTCCCAAATAGGCGAAATAATCCAGGGAGGAATCGGGTCTCAATCAAATGTTAGTTGCTCCAGACTTCGATAGTATGCGACACGATGTCAATTTTTTGCTCGTGAATGCGACGTGAATCTAAGCTGTAGTTTCGTGAAATAGGTCAGTAGACGAGAAGGAACAAAAATGGCTAAACCTGCCCGCAAAACACCCCTCCCCCCAAAGCCGATCACACCATCCGTCCCTCTTATTACCTATCTCGCTTCATCCTGCATCTTCGCGACACCTCGCTTGTCCGGGGCAGGCTGCATGCGTCAGCCACGAGTGGGCCGAGAGCCCCGTGGGAAGGGGAACCCCGCCTGGGTACCCAGGGCTCATGCGCGGGTTGAAGCCCGGCGGTTGGCCCCTAGGCGCATGCGGGTCTGCTCTACCGTTAGCCATTTTCCTTCATCCCATAGTCCTGAAATGATCATTTCTGGTCGAAAGGGCTCTAATAAAAAACAACAAACAAACCAAACACCCCCAAAGCCGGCTTCTCCACGAATCTGACCCACGTTCTTCCAAAATATGTGATCTGGAACCCTCAATTTAATAGGAAACGTTCTTCTGATTCGAACAGAACTTTGGGGTAAGCCGATAACCTTGTGTATTCGGCCAGGAAGTGTTTGTTATGGTGTGCTAAGCATAGTTTGTTTTCAAGGGATCAGCGGGTACAGCCAGAGCCTTAGCAAAGTGGAACAGGCTTAACAGGGGCCCAGATAGTGAAAGACCCGCGCCGAAAATGAATCGCCGGATATGGCCCATAAATACGAGTGTTCTTGTAATTTTTAATTTTAGCCCGTAGAACTGAAACAGAACCCGGAAGATACCGTCAGATCAATTTTGCTTGAATTTTAGAGTCAACAAACTGAAGGAAATGTACTCGGTGGTCACATCTCGGCTGGACTACCTCATACGCAGCGGTGACCCGCCGCACACGACGCCGACAGGAGGGAGAGAACCCACCCTACGCGCCCGAGCAGCACCTCTCGTACTCCTTCCAAGGCTTATCCCCGCAACACGATCTGCGAGCGACTGGCCGGCGCCACCGTGACGCACCGCCCCGAGCCGTGATTGTTTCCCTCACTCAGACATGGGTCATCGCTCCACTCGCCTTACATGCTGACACACGGTCCCGGGGGCATTGTCCACCGCTGCAGGAAACATGCGTTATATTGCATGAATTTCGTCGCTAGCACTGTTTATTCTAAAGTGGCCTATTGCACTCTTTCAAAACGGATAGAATGCAAAAGTTTTCCCAATACTTAAAGCTGGGCTCTACAGAGATGTCATGCACCACGCGAATGTAGATGATGGATCGAAATGGGTCACCATTTTGTATCAGCATAGTCAAGCCACGTTTGTCTGGGAATACGCAACATTCGGTCAGAATCGATTACTGGTAAAAATGATGTGACGTAGTTTTGAACTTGCGCGCCCGCAAATCTTAGCAACAAAAACCTTGATGCTAGCCGTCGCGGCCTAAGTAGGCTGGGGAGCGTCGCCCGCGGCTAACACTGCGCCACGTGGAGTAACGGGCCGACGAAGATCATGACGCTCTTGAAAGTACCTTCAAGAGATTTGTGACAATAACAATCGTACATTTAGAAGGTAGTCCGGGTATGTTTTCCACCTATGCGATTTTCATGATGATAGGGACGATGGTTTTTGCCTTGACAGCACCACGAAGTAGTAGTGGAATTTGGTGATAGAGCGAGAGGAGTTCAGATAGAATCTCCATTTTTTATTCGTATCCTTCTTCAGTCGGAAGCATTTTTTCACGACCGTCGTGCTCGCGCGTACGGCCCCCTCACTTGGTGTTACTTGAAGTGACCAACGCCGTGCGGTTTTACGTAAACTACAACCCCAGCCATTGCTGTCCTTGCTCCCGATATTACGAAACGCACAGGCTTCATACATTTTGATGTTATTTATTTCACTAGTCAATTCTGCAAATGAACTTGAACGTTCTCAGGCAATTATAGACGGCTTTGTTTATGTTTGAACCATTTTCGACTCGCTCTATTCAACACTGAAGAATCCCCTTGTCTTTTCGGGTTTAAAGAAAACCTTTTGAGTAGAACGTTAGGGGGCACATTATTGTTCCCGGTCAAGGGCTGAATGGCCATTCCGTTCCAACGCAAAGCATCTTCTTGTCTGCCATTCTGGTGACGGGCCGAGATCCCCTGCCTGATCCAGAGGCCCTTAGAGGGTTACATTACATCAAATTGGTTCCCTCCCTGGCACGGGAGGCCTTTTTGACCTGCGCATATGAACGTAAAAATCCCAATCCATGACATCAAGCCAAAATTCAATCAATCCGGTTTCGTCACGTTCTGGGCTTTATCTCGCCAGTCGGTCGGTGAATGGGATTTTAGTATAATCGAATGTTTATCCTAATGCTTTACTAGCACGAGATTGGCGAACAATGCGTGCTTCTTAAATTACTGATATTTGTGAAACCAGGGCTGTTAAGCCATATTCTCCGCGGCAGTATTTCAAAGCAAGTATGAGCGTGACTTCAAATATTTCAGGATATCACTCGTTTACGTTTGAAGTTGACAATTACTAGTATTAAGTTGTGTTGGCAATTACTGAGGACACCATAACTCGTAACAAACTGCTTTAGTATTTGTACTGTGATCTCTTTTGTAAAACAAGCATTCCACCAGAATGTGCTTTTCAAACACTCATGAAACATTAGAATAGGCTCTTGTCGTTTGATTGTCATTTTGCGACCAGGCTTAACTTAAAAGGAACCTAATGCGAGCTGATTCAAGGTATTATCTACTGCTGCATAGCATGTTCTCTGCGAATGGTTTTGACCGCTGCCCATTCACCAATTGCAAAGGGTGCGGTGTGTGATCGATACGTCGAGGGAAGCGTAGCGTGTCATGACAGCAGCTGCCGCTATCCTAACATCGATCCAGCAAGCGCCGCGCCAGCAACAGCTGACAAAAGCTGAACAGAGCCTCGCCCGCGGTGTCCGCAGCTACCGTCATCACCCCCCCATCGTTGTGAACACTACAGGTCGGAAAGCGCGCGTTTTTGCTGCCTGCGCCGTGCCCCTCGGCACTGCCGTAGCGTGCCGACGGCGGGCGACGTCGGCCCGCAGCCATGGCCGTGGCGGCGATCCTCCCGGCTGCGCGCCTCCCGCCGACAGTGGTGGCGTCCGGCGACACGGCCCGTCTGCGCCAGCTGATCGGCGAGGAGCGCCGGCTGGCGTCGGCAGGAGGCGGCGCACCTGGCGCAGCGGCTCTCGCAGGCGGAGCGGCTGCGCACCGGGCGCGTGCTGGCCGTGCGTCACTCCGCCTGCCCTCGTGGCCGCGATTCGGGCGACGCAAGCCGGCGAGGCTGGCCGCCGAGAAGCAGCGGCGTCAGGCGCTGCTGGGGCTCGTCGCCTCAGCGAGGAGCTGTGCCAGCTGGAGACGAGCTGAGCGCGGCGCGGCGCCAGCAGGCGGCGGCCGCTGCTTGGCGCGCTGGCGTCGCCGGGCTTGACGCGCGGCGACCCCTCGCGCCTGCAGTCGGTTGAGGAGGAAGCAGACGACGCGGCTGGCTGGAGCTGGCCGCCGAGCAGGCGCAGCTCGAGCAGGAGATCTTCCAGACGGCGGCGCCGCTGGCGTGCGAGCCGGCGCTCGAGACGCCCGCCGGCGTGGCGCCCCACCTGGCGCTGCTGGCTGGCTCTGCTCGATCCGGCCCACTCAGCACGAAGTGAGCGACAACTGCGCCGTCGTCGACTGCGCCTACATGCAGCGGCTGGCGGCCGTGTGGGGCGCGCCATGGCTTCTGCGGCGGTCCGGCCGACTTTGACCTGGCGCGGCTAGCCGGCTTCCTCGCCAGCGTGCAGTTCTGCCCGCACGACGCCACCAGCTGCTGGGCGCACGTGGAGCGCGTCTACCCGCCGCTGACGCCCGGCCGAGACGAGCTGATGGCCGACCTGATGGCGCGCCTGCGGCCGATGCTGAGCGAGCGCCAGCTGGCGGCGGCCCGAGCGCGCCGCCGTCGCTGGGCCTCGGCGCTGGGCGGCGCACACGGCCGCCGTGCACGACTGGCGCCTGCAGAAGGAGGTGCTCGGCCGCGAGCTGGAGGCGCAGGTTCTGGCCTGGCTGCAGACTCAATGCCAGCATCAGGAGGCGCAGCGTGAGAGAGCCATCACCCAGCAGCGCCACCAACAACTACACGAGAAGGTCGTCGCCTGGCGCGAGCGTTGCATGGATGAGGTGCGCCAGCGGGACGCTGCAGCCGCGCAGAAGGAGGCGGAGGTGCGGGAGCAGGCTCAGGCGGAGCTGGCGCGCGAGAAGGCGCGGCGTGGCCTCGAGCGCCAGCGCGTCGTCGTCTTCCAGGAGAGGCGTCGCGAACGTGAGCGGCAGCGGCGCGAGGCGGACGAGCAGCGGCGCGCGGCGCTTACGGAGCAGCGACGAACCGAGGCGACGCACCTGCAGGAGCGCGTACGGCTGCGCGACGGCCTGCGCGCAGAGCGACTGCGCGAGCAGCAGCAGCGCCGCCAGCAGCTGGCCGAGCGGGAGGCCGAGCGGCAAGCAGCGGCTGGACGAGCTGCGCGCTGAAGTACGCGTGGAGGCGGAGCGGGGATCCCGCGCGGCTGCTGGCCGGTACGCTGGCCACGCAGGCGCGCCGCGGCCCGGCCGAGTCACCGCCGCCGCCGGCCGCCGCCGCCAACCACTCGTTCTGGGACAGCCAGCTGCAGACCGACCGGCGGCTGCGCCTGGAGGGCCGCCTGCGCGAGGCGGGCCTGCTGGACACCGGCTACGCCCGCGACGTGCTGCGCGCGCTCTCTGGCGAGGCGCAGCCGCACCTGCGGCCGGCGCACGACTGGAACGGCACTGGCGACGGATAGAGCGGTCCCCGTCGGCCAACTGCCGACTGGACTGGAATGACTGGACTCAGCCGTGCAGCTGGAACATTGACACTCACTGTGCAAATTGTCTTAGCAACGAAAGGACAGTTTTGAGCATGCCGTGTGCCGGGAGTCAGGGAAAGCGCAATATCAAAACGCTGGATTGGTCGACGTACGCTCTGGCTTTCCAATACATTCTGTAAGCCGTGAAGCATGTTGTGTTATATGACAATGATGTATGTCACATATGGCCACTTTTATGTATTATTATCTATTACCCATCAGCCATTCCTATTTCATGAGTACTGCGCATGACAAAACGGCGACCAGGCATACAGAAGGGCCTGGTCGTCCGGGTTTTGATCTTCCGAGCTGGCCAACTGGGTGCTGGAGCGACGCAGGCCGGCGGTGGTGGTGGTGAGGGTGGGGGTTGGAGCGACGCAGGCCGGCGGCGGTGGTGGGGGTGGGGTTTGGAGCGACGCAGGCCAGCGGCGGTGGTGGTGAGGGTGGGGTTGGAGCGACGCAGGCCAGCGGCGGTGGTGGTGAGGGTGGGGTTGGAGCGACGCAGGCCAGCGGCGGTGGTAGTGAGGATGGGGCTGGAGTGACGCAGGCCAGCGGCGGTGGTGGTGAGGGTGGGGTTGGAGCAACGCGGGCCAGCGGCGGTGGTGATGAGGATGGGGGTTGGAGCGACGCAGGCCGGCAGCGGCGGTGGTGAGGGTGGGGGTTGGAGCGACGCAGGCCAGTGACGGCGGTGGTGAGGGTGGGGGGTCGGAGCGACGCAGGCCAGCGGCGGCGGTGGTGAGGATGGGGCTGGAGCGACGCAGGCCAGCAGCGGCGGCGGCGGCGGCGGCGGCGGCGGTGGCGGCGGCGGTGGCGGTGGCGGTGGTGGTGGTGGGGTGGGGTGGGGGTGGTGCGGGATTAGATTAACCCGTCTATCTCGGCCACGTTTACGGGTCGAGATATCTCGGTCGCTCACGCCGGACGTTTACCCAGGCCAGTCAACAGTAAAGTGCCAACACGCCCGGTGGTGGGCCGGGCTTTTGCGTGTAAGCGTTTGTGCCGCTTGTTGGCACTGGGGCGGCGAAACGGTTTGGCAATGAGTCGGATTTGTGGTTGCTGCGGTTAGTTACCTTGTGCAAGTATGTGCCTACACCCCGTGGATTACCAACTGTTGCCTACAAATTACTGCGAGTGGAGAATTGAGTAGAGTTGGAGAATTAAACGCACGTATGACCGGGGACGAACAAGTAAGAACTCGACCAAAAACGCTTTGTGGGGAAGAAGGTTTGAGTAGGCGTGCTAGTGAGCCCGAATCGTAGCAGGAAATATTACTGTCAAGCGATAGGTATACACAATTTGGAGCATCTGATGACGGCAAGACGCCATTTGTGATGTCGGACGAGAGAGTTCGTTGAGAGCAAGCATGACTGTTATCCGAAACCGAGACGCCAATGGCTACATCCGCTTTTGAGAACGTATGCAAACAGGCCTCTGAATGCATTAGAGGGCCAGCATTGCGTGATGCGTCATTTATTTGAACGCTATGCCGGCTGAGAGCGGCCCACCCTCCGGCTTCGCTAGTCTCCCCGAAATGCTTGTAGTAGGTCGTTTAAGTTCTCCAAATTTCTCGAAATATGTGTTGTCTACGTGACGTTGAAGCTTCGGGTACATGCCACGCACATGGTTGGTTCCAGGGCCTTATGCCCGTCAGGAGAGATTTCTAGTAAAGTTCGGTGATGCTTGTGATGTAAAGGTGATGCAAAGATGACTATCTTTCCGGGATGATGCCCGCTGATGCCCGCCGACTTGCATCTAAAGGTAGTGACAACACCGAAATGGTTATTGCAAAAATTACAAAATCGACATGGTCAAAAAGCGCGGCGTTCGCACACAGGGTCAAATCCATGACGGGTCAACAGTTCACGTATGTGAGAGATATGTGCGGTAATCTAAGTGCAAAGCTTTGCACTTCAAACGATAAGCACAAAGACAAGCGATATCTATGCCGACAGAGGCGTGCTCGGGTTTTGCGAACTGGAGCCGGCCAGAGGAGTAAAGCTTTGAACCTAGGCCAGCACTATTGTGAAATCGGTAGGCGTAGTACGAATAGGTAACATGGGAAGATATCTGCACATGTGAAGCTTAAAGAAGGAAAATAAACAGTTTGCATACATGCACTGCCGGGGCTGTAAGTATCATCAAATCATAAAACCAGGCCTTAGCATGTCATTGGGAACTTCAGGCCTAAAACATAACGTCGTGATCCAGCCCTGAATTATGTGCAGTAATCAGCACCTTGAAGAAGGCTATAAAAGGGGCAAGTCCAGGAATGAGCAATGCGTGGGATTGCCGCACAGGAAGGCCACGAAAAGCGGGCCTTTAGCTGACAGTGGCGGTTATTGGTCACGCTCCAATCCCGCTCCCCCTTTATTTGAAAAACTGAACACGCCTATGGCACCTTTCCATAATATTTTGTGGTCCCTATACGTCATACGTCATACGTCACCATACGTCATACGTCGCCACAGGTCATACGGCGCCATGCGTCATACAACGCCGTACGTCATACGTCGCCGTACGCCGTATGTCGCCGCACGTCATACGTCGCCACACGTCATGCGGCGCCATGCGTCATACAACGCCGTACGTCACACGTCACCGTACGTCATATGTCGCCACACGTCATACGTCGTCACGCATCAGCAAATAGCACCATTGTACTTGACAAAACCACGCGCTTGTCGTTGATATTCCCTTTTTGCCATGTCGGTAGGCAATGTGACACCGCCTATGTCATAACCTCAACTTTTGCCTTTTGTTTTCTTTTAAAACGACGTCAGATACGATCACATTTGTTCTGCACGCGACGAACCAAAAGTTTTTTGTAATTTCTGTTTCTAACCTATTTTACTTCTGCTATACATTTAAAAAACGATTTTGAAGATCTTTTGTGATACACAAGTCTTGAAATAATTATGAAACGATCTGTGGTGGCTTCGTTGATATTGGTTGACAATGCTGCCAACCGTGCCGGATAAGCATGCATTAAATTTCCTCTCTTGTCCAGTGTTGTCCCTATCACACATTCTTGAGATTATATAAACGCACATCTTGCCAAGAGGAACCCAAATGTTGGGTGAATTTCCGGGAAGGGGAGGGGGTGCGAAATCCCACCTCCCTGCTATCGCCGGGAGTATGGATATATGGATAACAGAAGGACATAACCGGAAATGGGGTCAAGATATGATTGATTTGGATATGGTTGATTGGTTGATTACAATGGTCTGCACTTCTAACAGTCTTCTGTTTCGATTCTTTGTGAAGCATTGAGCCTGGTCAGGTAGCCGCACAGGCATGCAGCCAATGGCCAAGAAAATCCCTTGGTGACGTCAGAGCATGCATCAGGGTAACCGTTAGCCAGGCCGAGCCACGGCTTCAGTCCCTAGCGCACACTGCTTTACACATGCAGTGCTATGAGCTTCACTAAATGCATTGGCTAGGAATCTTCGGCTGGATGATCCGGTTCCTGAGATAGATGTTTGGAACGCTGCATTCGGTCCATACGACGTCTCTGGGCATCGTTCTCGCGCTCTTGCTGGGGCTGAGCAGGGGCATACCGCCAGCGGTCCACACTCGGGGGCACCTGCCAGCGGGGGTCATCTGGCCCGACTCTGATGACGGAGCGCGAGCGAGGCGACCACCAGGAGCCTCCACATCCACATCATTATGATGCGGGTATGGACATACAGGCATTCATCTGGATATGCGCGGTCATGTAGCAGTCATTACCATCATCATCATCACGGTCGGCTGCTGTCGTAGTCAAACAACGTTTGCATCAAAAGGTATGTTGTTATAAAGAACAACTTATGCCCATTTGTATTGGAGTGATTTGAGTTAGTTTTGCCTCTTGGACGCCTCGCTGCTCCATATTGACGGAGATGAAAAAATGAACTAGTCTGCTCGCTTTTTCTCTCGGACAAACGTTCATGCATCGAAACATGAAAGAACTGGATGTCCATAGCCTCACCGACGCCAGTGGTCTACAGCGGTAGCTATTTTGTAGAGACACATAACCAGTGGCCACATAATCATAAATTGGAACGCAACGCCGTTTTTCAGCTGAGCGCGAGAGAACAACGGAAAGTCTGATCCATCTACAACAAGAGCTCACGCGAAGCTGTCCGGCGGTATGGTGTCTTCAGCAGGCTGAGTCCTTTGACTTGCTCCGAGATAACAGTGCTTTATATGGCGGCCACCCGCTGCGGAGGATTGGTTGAGCGGCCCACCCACTGGAGGATTTGTTGAGCGGCCACCCACTGTGGAGGATTGGTTGAGCGGCCACCCACTGTGGAGGATTGGTCGAGCGGCCACCCACTGTGCAGGACTGGTTGAGCGGCCACCCCGCTGTGGAGGATTGGTTGAGCCTGCTGCGAATTTACGGACATCAGACGAGAGCCAGCTGGGAGACGCCGTATGGCAATTGTGACTCCTTGAGGGAGCGTCAAGGACAGGGCAGCGACCATTTGCAGGCATTCATCGCCGTCCGCGGCACAGTTTTTGCTTGTTTTTCACGAAGACGAGCGAATGGGGGACTGGCGGGAGTGCTTTTGATGCTTCTTCGCTCTGCCCTCAATAACAGTCATGCTCTGCTTCAATACCTCAAGTGTTTCTGCCCAGATAAATGACTGGAGCGGTTTCGACCGCCATGGTGGCAGTGTTGAAAGGTATAATCATGATGCACAGCCATACCTCGGGCGTTCCGACCGCGATAGTGGCAGTGTTTGAAAGGTGTAATCATGATGCACAGCCATACGTCGGGCGTTATCGTGCGGCGTCGCAAAAAGAAGATGATGGTCCATAAACTTTTGCATACCTCCGATAAACTACGTCCAGTACTGAGTACAACGTAAGCCTGCTCTATCTAGGTCAACTCGCATAAGCGGCACTCTCATATAGACACAGTCTGTTCATTTCGCCTTCCTACTTCTTCACTAATCTGATATATCGGGGTATTTCAGCACGTCTTCATTGACAGGACTGGGGTTCGGAAGATATACGCACCCGTCTCCCCCTGTTGTGATGTAAGGACTGCTGTCTTGGTAGCCATGGGGTGTGCGAAACTATAGCGCAGCACGGTTGACGCGACCATGAGTTTTTAAAGATTCCGTCCGAGCCTTTCGATCGGATGCATTTATGGGATAAGTTCCCCAGCTGGGCAGTACTGGTTTTGCGAGCTCAGAACCGATCGTACAATTCCGGGTTAAAGGCAAAACTTTACGGCGATGCCGCTCGGCACGGCCCATCCATGCCGTTTGGCGTTAGCTGGTCGTTGGCGCTGTCGTTGTCACCGGCCGCAGGCTGTCCCAGTCGGAGACAAATAGCGAACACCTAAAGCGGCTCAACCCCCCCCCCCCCCCAACAGGTTCGGGAATCAAGTGGAAGACGCTCTAACCAGGCGGCGTGGCTTCTATCTGGTTGTACGTACGACAACAGGGGTGTCGAGGAATGTAATTAAGAAGTTATGTGCAAGGTGTTCCAGAAGGAAAGAAATATTGGGGTCCGGTAGATCAACGTTTGCCGAGAAATCTGACCATGAGCATAGCACAGCATGGGCGCAGCACAGCACAGCACAGTTTACTTAATAAGCGAATGTTTTTTGTTTTTATTTTTTACGACGTTGAACCCCTACCTCCTGGCAGGCTGGATGTCGGCTACTTTAAATATGAGACTCCCAACTTGTCAGCACGAAACACAAAATTTCTAGGCCCTTCATGCTTACGTTAACTTCCAAAACTTGTCAAAGCCTTGGCCACATTATTTTCTACTTTAGAGATCAATTCGGTAACCCGTGTCCTCTACCCTGTCCTTCCAGCTATCCACATGTCTATTAAGGAAGTCGTACAAGTTCAGTTTTTATTTTATGCACACACACACACACACACACACACACACACACATCGGTGGGGTGATATATATAGGTATATATAGATAGATAGAGAGAGAGAGAGAGAAGAAGAGAGAGAGAGAGAGAAGAGAGAGAGAGAGAAGAGAGAGAGAGAGAGAGAGAGAGAGAGAGAGAGAAGAGAGAGAGAGAGAGAGAGAGATAGAGAGAGAGGAGGGAGAGGAGAGAGAGAGATGAGAGAGGAGAGAGAGAGAGAGGGACGAAGAGGAGAGAGGAGAGAGAGAGGATGAGGAAGAGAGAGAGAGAGAGAGAGGAGGGAGAGAGAGAGAGAGAGAGAGAGAGGAGAGAGAGGAGAGAGAGCAGAGAGAAGAGAGGAGAGGAGGGAGGGAGAGAGAGAGAGAGAATATATATATATATATATATATATATATATATATATATATATATCACCCCACCATATATATATATATAACAGAATTAACCTTTTTTCCACTTCTGACAACCTTCATTAGACAAAAAACAGCGCTACTTTTCGCTGAACACATGCAGTCAATCTCCTAAAATATTTCCTGCGAACTTCTTCCAATTCTTCTTTCCCAGGAATATGATTTGGGAATCTACAAAATATGTTTTAACACTAAATTTTTCAAGTTTGATATCGAGGGCGGGCATTGACCAAAATCCCCGAACGTCAGCTTTTGAGGGCAGGCTAGGTCAACCTCATCGACTCAGACCCCCTCCCAACTGAGTTAAGAAAGTGACCGCTCAACGTCAACGCGTCACTGCCGATGCTGCTTGGAAGTGATCCTGAAGACACGGCCTCACTCGAAGATGCATTCACAGACTCCCACATATTTACGTGCCAGCTGACGCGATGTTCCCGCGAGCTCGTGCCCACACGTGCGGCCCAACAGACAGCTGGGCCCGCCCGAAGGGAGGGAAATGTTTGCTACAAAACCAGCCGTGGGAGGGAGCGCCGCGCCCCACGAAGCCACCCATCACATCCTGCCCTCATCTGGGAGCTTGCAGACTGTTTGGGCGGGAGATCCATCCCAGCCAGAGGCGTGCCCAGCACGCCGCGCCAACCAGCTCTGCCAAACGGCGTGCGACGTTGGGTTTGCATGAGGCACGTTCCCATTTTTCGGTCACGAAGGCGTCGCATCAAAATGCCGCATGGCGGTGACTGGAATTTCCCACCGCCAACGCCAGCTGAATCACTGGGCGCCGGCACTTCGTCACGAACTCCAGGCCGCTCGCACGTCCGCTCGTATTCGTCAGCGGTCGAAATGCATCACCCGAGCCACGCAGCAGCGTGTGTCCGCTCCGAGCGGTCACCTTGCCGCGCCGCGGTAAAGCACGGTGCGCCACTGCGCGTCACGCGCTCGCCGGCGCTCGCCGCCGCGCCTGTTGGCCCCCGGTTGCGCGTGCTGCGGCAAGATCGCGATCAGATGGAGACGGGTGCAGCGCTGGTTTGGCTCCTGCTGACGGCGGCGCTGCACGCTCGGGCCGCCCCCGCGCCCAGGCTTAAAGGTGAGGTTGAGTCTGACGCCCCTGCGCCCAGACTGAAAGCTAAGTTCGACGTTGGCTTCCGGAGCTCAGACTGAAAGGTTGGGTCGCCAGTGCCGCCCGGAGACCGGACTGAAAGGTAAGGTCGCCAGCACCGCCCGGGCACCAGATTAGAAAGTAACGTCGCCGGTGCCGCCGGGAGACCGGACTGAAAGAACATCGCACCCGTCACCCCGGCTGTGAAGGAGCGGCGCCCGGATGTCGCACGTGTCGCAAGCCATGGCCTAAATTTCAGTGTCCACCTGTCGACTTTACCCGTGATCCGCATCATGGCTGTTCGGTGGCTGCATAATTAATACGTGGGTACGATGTCATTACACATATGACTGAAGTGAACCATTGGCTCAGCATTTTGCGCGAAATTCGCGATAATGGCAAAGTACATCTGTCTAATGTGAATAACCTACTGTCATACCATGCGAACGTAATGTAACTACTTCCCAGGCCTTCGCCATGCCGTTTTGGGATAATCTTTGAAAGTTTCTTCGATTGCGAAGGCTTGCAAACTATTACCATAATGCCATGGCGTAAAGTTTCGAAAAGATTTTGTCAAAAGCGAGCAGTAAAAAACCGACATCCTCATAGACTACAATATTTTCAAATGTAAGTCATGTGACTTGAACGAGGAAAGCGGTTAGTACCATTGCCGAAGCAGGTTAAACGACTCTACAAACGGGAAGGGGCGAGGCTGCTACCAGCAGAGTCCGCTCACCTGCGGGGACGTTGTCAGCCTTGGCACGCCAAAGGAACACGGAGCTTGGTGAACGTTCCACGGTGAAAAAGGCAAAATAACCAAAAATCCCGAAAACAGGAAGTAAGCACACTGCTCCCGTTTAAGCCGAATGTGTTTGCTGTTCCGGGTTTCGAAAAAGACGTCCAAGAAAAAACTCGGACAAAGCTATGACTAATGTCAGCAATGAAACACGCACTTGAGGTCTCTAACAATGACAATCCAATAAATATGTTTTGAATCCATGCTTCTGTGTAAATGCGAATACAGCTCAAGGGACAGCAGTAATGGTACCAGTCAGCGGGGGCGGACACGATCAGTACGTGTGACAAATAATTGGGCGACCGTAACAAACTAAGCCCTCACAGAATGACCAGGGCCTCACAAGGTGTTGAACCAGATTTTCTATGATCCGTTATACACTACCATATCCACCACATGCATATTCACTTATTATCCATCGCCAGGGCCTGGGGTCTGGGGCCTCCCTACCAAGGCCCGCATTCTTTATATGTCACCATAGACGGCTCTGGACAGAGAGCTCAAAATTGGCGTGATGTGCTCTCGTCAGGCTCCGTCCCTTCCTTAAGAGAATCCTGGCCATTAATGTTCCCTGGCCATTAATGTTACAAGTGCCATCACTGACAAAGAAGAAAGGCCTTGGGCCCCTGGGTCCAAGAGTGAGTACTCTGGATAACGGCGGATATAGGAACCTGGAAAGATCACGGTTCAGTACTGACGAGAAGGAGTTTGATCAATCTATGCATGTGCTAGATTAGATACACGTGTTATTTGTATCTGAAGACTAGAGACAAATTGTAACACCTTACGGAGAATCAATAACCACAGCTGCCTCCCCGATTTCGCCATTGGGACCAGGCTATACTTAACCACTGAATGGCTGATGACGTGGAAATAGGAAAAACGCAATTCGTTTTATGGAGATTTGGCTTTATAGCCGCTCATTTTATGGAGAGTTTGCTGTTTTTTTATCCATGCTCCGGCTGTGAAGGACAGTATTATGCAGCCGACTTGCAGTTAGATGATATTGTTCATCTGCCAGACACTGAAAATGTAAACCTCATCAGGGATTCCAACCCGGATCTTTGGAAGTTGTGTCCAACCCTCCTTCTAAGCTAATGCAGTTCCAATACCGCGTACAGACGTTATTCATGAAGGTGTTCATTAAAAACACAAATGTAAAACAAAGCCAAAGCATCTATCTGCACAGCGGCTGCATAATGAGGGCCTTTCGCAGCCGGAACATGAAAAAAACGCACAATGTTGATTTGTTTGCACACATCGGTGCTAAAAACAGGGTTCACGCCCACCTTAGTGCTTTTTTTTCATAGGAATGTCTCAACTTCTGTCAGCTGTCATTGGAATGGTGTAAATGAGATTGAGCCGAACTTAAATCTGAAGGGAACAGTTTTACCTGGCCTGAAAATTAGTGTTTTTCAATAGAACAACGTGGAAAACATCCATTGTACAAATAAACCTAGATGTACGGACAACAATCCCATTTAAGGAATGTTTCGGAACATGTTTTTCTTCCCTCAGTGGATGCACTTACGTTGGTGGATCACGACGCTCATAACCCGCACCTCCCCATGTCTACTTGACCCATTGATGTAGGAGCAAATCATAAAGTAATGCCTTGGATCAGAAAGTATTGCCATGGGTGCCTCAGAGTCGGCTCCTTCCATGCTTCGCCATAGGGCTAATGCGAGCTCGGGTGGAGAGGGTCGATTTGACTCACGAAGGCTCTTCATAATAATTTCCGAGTGGTGCTACGTGGCGGCGTCAAACTTTTCATGGCTGTAGGCAACTGAATAGCGGATTTTTGTGTGCAAAACATTAGATGCGGTCTGCACGTTTGCTGAGGTATAACAGGTCAAACCAGACCTTGGCTGTCAGCGAGGCAATTTCTTGGGAATCGCTCATTATGATGCAATAAGGGATTTTTAGACGAAGCGATGCACCTCTGAGAGTTTTTTTTGTGCTCAGAATAGGTATCTCGGCCTCAAGACGGTTGCGTGAGGAGGTCGGAACGCACTTTGACCACCAACCTGGAGTTCGACCTTGTTTAACCTTATTGGCCCGCGGGTCATGGCCTAGGAGCCTCAAATGTGACGAAAGTGAGTTGGACATGAGGGCCAGCATGCATTGTGATTTTGGTGTATCCCTCTCTCTCCCCCTTTCTCTCTCTCTCTCTCTCTCTCTCCTCTCTCCTCCTCTCTCTCTCTCTCTCTCTCTCTCTCTCTCTCTCTCTCTCTCTCCTCTCTCTCTCCCTCTCTCTCTCTCTCTTCTCTCTCTCTCTCTCTCTCTCTCCTCTCTCTCCCTTCCTCTCCCTCTCTCTTTCTCTCTCTCTCCTCCCTCCCTCCTCCTCTCTCTTTCTCCTCCCTCTCTCTCTCTCCCCTCTCTTCTCTTCTCTCTTCTCTCTCCTCTCTCTCTCTCTCTCTCTCTCCCTCTCTCTCTCTCTCTCTCTCTCTCCCTCCCT